>NW_018128219.1:345478-345847 GCF_001952655.1 Monopterus albus
TGTATATAAGGGGTTTAGGGAATGCACATTGCTTCTAACATTGAAAATACAACCATTATAAGATTTGGTTGCTTGTTGTTCTGCTGGTAAGTCCAAACATTTGAGGATAAGGACAGATAATAGAGTTTGGTTGTGATAACTTCAGTAGGAGAAAAATATTTCAACTAAATTTTCTGTGGAGTTTAATTCTTCTGGCAGAATTGAAATAACTTTTAGAAAGCAAGCAGTTTGTTGTATTTCTGATTTTGTGTGATTAATAATTTAGGTGTGATTGTGATTAAATCTCCAATAAATAGCTGTCAATTTCAGACAAAGGGTAATATTTTTGATCTTTGAACATAATGGCACTGAAGGGTGAAAAAGTCAAGC
>NW_018128219.1:350102-351231 GCF_001952655.1 Monopterus albus
TTTTTCCCTGACAGAAATGGATGTGCTACTACAAGCATATAGTGACTACGAGCCCATATTTCGTTAAAAAAAAAAATCCAACAACACGGCTGCAGCGGCGAAAGAGAAAGAGTTAGCTTGGGGGAAAATAGCTGCCCGAGTCAATGGGTACGTTTACATTTTAATCATACAGTGTTCGGTGTAAGTAATTACTAAATAATGTTAGTAATGTTATTATTTGTCACTTGTAAAGTAAGGAATGGTTCTTAATTCTTCAATAATTGAATGAGTAACTTCAGTAATTGCATAAAATACCGATTTTTGTACGAATTAAAAGTGCAGTTTTATGTCTACCCTTTCTTAAAATTCCTATTGTGGTTGATATGGGATTTGTAAAGTAATGATTAATAAATAATCCAGTACGTTTTATGGAGAGGTAATTATTACATTAATCAAAATACTTTTTTAAAATTGACCCAACACTGATGTAATAATATAAGAATTGAATTTTAATTTTCATGTAGGTGCATTGATGGGAATATGTGTGCCATCAATGCATCCAACCACATTTGGAAATCCTGAAGGGGATTCTAATTATTAGTTTATTTCCAGAGGTCACAGCAAGATGTTATTAACTGATCATCATTTTTCAGATTAGCCTTACTGAAATGAATTCAATACCACTAACCTGCAATCCTGTGAAACACCTCTTTAATGACTCTAAGGGGTTTGTGCCCAGGAAACGCAACAAAAATTCGCAGAAAGCGCTTGAGGGCGAGGCACACTTTCTGAACTATTCTACATACAGTGGCCTTACTAATGTGCTCTGCATCCCCGATGTTATAAAGAAAACTACCGTTTGCAAAAAATCGTAACGCAACACAAAGCATCTGCTCGGATGTAAGAGCACGGCCACGATGGGTGATGTGTCTGATGTATGGGTGGATAAGATTATTGATATATGTTATGGACTCTCTAGAAAAACGGTACCGCTCAAATAAAAATACATGGGGATATGACAAAAAATCAACTCGTGGCCTCAATATCTTCTCCCGACGTAAATTCAATTCCCTGCGAATTAATACAGCGTCCTCATCTACAGGATCCTCTATGAATGGACACGCCATTTTGGTCTCTGCATGACGGAAAC
>NW_018128219.1:351757-364161 GCF_001952655.1 Monopterus albus
TGCTGAGTCAGCATCCATACAATAATAATAAATAATAGGATAACATAGTATGAATGCTGACTCAGCATCCATACAATAAATAATAGGATAACATGGATGCTGAGTCAGCATCCATACAATAATAATAATAATAAATAATAATTGGATAACATAGTTTGGATGCTGAGTCAGCATCCATACAATAAAGACCAGGAAAACAAGGTATGGATGCTGATTCAGCATCCATACAATTGTTGCATTGAAGTGCAGACAGTTGTATAGGTGGTCATAACGTTATGCCTGATCGGTGTATGTTAGATGAATGCATGCACAAGCACCAGTAGCCTGCAATTTCCTGCGCATCTGCAGAAACGACTTTTATATCTTGTACTTTACTATAACTCTGTGATAATGAAGAAGTAGTTAACACCATAGACGCGTGTCTACGCTCGGAATAAGTTAAGTAGTAATCGTTATAACAAGTTGTGTGTGAAAATGACAAACCCATGTACAAGAGACCTAACATGAACTACAAATGCACAAACCCAAAGTTTTATTTTGAAGTGTGGAATAGAACCGGTAGTCCGTCTTCTTTGTTCTCGTAATTAGGTAGCTAAACGTTTCAGTTTAGTAGTAGATGCAGCTTCATTTTTTCGGTCACTGGCTAGCAGAAACGCCAGTGATACCCGTGGTGAATTAGCTTTGCCTGGAAGTTGACTTAATACTTAGAACGCAAAAACACGTTGGTGTTTTTACAACGCTATGCTGAAGTCGAGACACTTCATGGCATTAATCGATGCTAACCAGGAGGGCTCGCTAACCTTACTGTCTGACAGGCGAACTTAGCTAACGGCACCGAAGGTGAGCATTTATTTATCCATTTACACAGTAGCCACCCTATTTTAGAGACACTCGAAACAGTTTTTCCGAAATTTGATAAACTTGCTTTAGTTGCGAAACAGTCTTTCTTCTTAGTAGCATTAAAACCCACGGTTTAGCCAGGGCAATTATCAATAGCGGTGTAGCAAAATGGCATAGATGTTGACGTGGAATTGGATTTCATGGCTAAACCAGACTTAAATGTATTTTTTCTGTCTACAGGTACGAAGACTGGAGTAACGTGTTTCGGGCGACTGTGAAAAAGAACCTTGTCAAGCAGTGGCGTTAATGTTAGCTGGCGTTGAGCTGAAGGCCAGGTCAACTCTGCCAGTTCATTTGAAGCTAGCTGAAGCGAATGCGCTTATAAAGCAAAGCGCCATTACTGGAAACTACTGTAGAGGAAGCCAAGCTAATCCATGGTCATGTAGACGAGAAGCTTGACTTATCAATGCTGTGACTTCATTTTCATAAATGTAAGGGTGGGGTCACCCTTTCTCATTGTTGGACTGCTCAAAACACACCCGCAGGCGTGTCCATGGCCTGAAGACATTATTTAGTCCTAGCCTGAACCCTTGTGAACAAGTATTACCACTTAACCCCTGGACTGGCAGTACATGCATACTTTTCTCATAAGGTCACAAAGCTGCTCATCTGACGCAAGGAAGAGCTGTGAACGGAGTGTGTGCTGACTTTAATTTAACTCCACCAAATTCAGCCATAAAGCTATGACTATGGTAGACAGAGCATGGGGGTGGGTGCGCTCTTGGGGCAGCACTTCTGTGTCAGGGAATATCACAGTGGTTACAGCTGAGGCCCAGAAGCATGGCTGTGGTAGTCAGGGCCTAAGGGGCTGGAGCTCTTGGATGTGGAGAGGTTGGAAATGTCAGAGTGACAAAAGTAGTCCAGTAGAAGAGTACTGGGAGGCGCAGGAGAAGCTTCAGCCAATGGAAATTGAAGATCTCAGTGCGGAGAAACATGTGACACAGGCAAATTCAGAGAATATTTCTAGTTGGTGGAATAAATATCTCCCAACTTCTTACCTTTCATGGCCAAGAAAAACAAGGCCAGGTGGACTAAGACAAAGGAAACATGATACAAGGGGAGGTGCGTGTGACCACAATATCGACGGGGACTTGTCTGACTACAGGACGCCACCTCCGTCCCCTACACCTCCATCTTCTCAGTTGATATCTCCTTTTCGATTCTTTATGCACAGCTGGAATGTGGAAGTGCTGCCAGAGCACTATGAGATCTGTTTCAACTTCCTACGCCACTTGTTTGACCTGTTTGTTGTTGGCTTTCTGTGGACTGTGTCCCCTCCTGCCAAGCTGATCCTGGAGGTGTTGGGGGTCCAGGGCACAATGAGACTGTGGTTTCATGGTATGGCCATGTTTTTTGTCTCCACAGTCGGAATGGCGGGATTACTCTGGTTGATCCAGGAGTATCTTCCTCAGTTTGCTTTGATCTATGGTGTCGTACAGGCATTGGTGATCTCTGTCAGTATTCGACAGAGTGTAATGCTCAACACTGAGGAGGAAAAAGAAGGAAAGGACAAAGAAGGCAAGGAAACTGATGAAAAAACAGAGTAGGGAACGAAGCTTTCCTGTTAAGGACAAGGTGAAGACCACTTAAAATTAACGTAAGCACATGTAACCCCTTTTGAGAAAAAGTACTTTTTTTAATGGGTCACAAACACTCATCCATTCTAAATAGCCTAGTATTTTAACCTTGTCGGCTAATGATTGGTCGGTTTTTGGTAAGGAAAAAAAAGCTGAAAGTATGCATCTCTACACAGTATAGAAATATTTGCATGCCGTGTAGTGCTGTGTTGTTGGATGTTACAGGGATTGTGACATGCAATTGCAGATCCCCAAATTTTTTATGAGTTAATGCATCTCATGGTGTGTTGCTTATTTTATTACAGTTTTTCTAAAATTTGAATTAAAAAAAAATCTATATATTGCCTTGTATCACAGTATATTGATTCATAACCCCCCTATCAGCATATCTCTAAATTCTTGCCAGTACACAGCCCTATGAGATTAGAACTGGGCAGTACACAGTAAATACAGTGGAACCTCAGTTTTCGTATGCCTTACTTTTCGTATGATTCGGTTTTTGACAACTTTTTTTGAAATTTTGTCCCAGTTTTTGTACATCCGCTCAGTTTTCGTACAGTTGATTGGTTGGTTCATCGTCATTAGTCCGTACCAAACTCGTCCGCCTGCCCACGTGACAAGGCCACTCTTCCCGGAAGAAATGAGTGAAGATAAGTAACCCCGGATGGGGCCTTGATACATGAAGTCCTTATAGAGGGGGATTCCCCTTCCAAACAATAACCTCTCCTCCTCCCTCTCCCCTCCTCACTGTCTTCCATACACCAACAAGAGTCTTCAATAAAGGTAAAAGTGAAAATGTTCATTTATCCATTTCATTAGTCATTTATATTTATTTCTCATTGTTTTCTGTATGTAAAAATATAGTTATTCTCTATAAAATGTATTTTTTGTTAATATTTTTGGGTGTCTGGAACGGATTAATTGGATTTACATTATTTTTTATGGGAAATATTGCTTCAGTTTTCGTACATTCGGTTTTCGTCTGACTTTTTCAAATGGATTAATCACGAAAACCGAGGTTCCACTGTATAGAACAGCAGTTTTCGCACACAATTACATTGTAATTGGGGTAGTAGCTTGGAGGTCGTGCTTTTATAATTTGTTTTTAAATTAAATATAGTAATGCTGTAGTGCTGTTCATCTGACCTGACCCTTCTGCTCTCCCTCTCCCACAGCAGCAGCATGTTGGCTGCTGCCCTCCTCCTACATCTCTCTTCAGCTCGAGATTAGCGATATTGTTTTGTTGTTTATGGAGCCACATTTCCTTTGTTTTGTTGTTTGAATGAGAGCAGGCTGTTGCAGCAGTGGAGACAGGGAGCCCAGGAGAAACTAAAGTCTGCCAGGAGCATGTAGGGGATCAGTTAGGTTGCAAACAAACAGCTGCCTGTTCAGGCTGTTTAAAAGTAAGTGCACCTGAAATGTCTCTAATAATCCCTGTTTGGAATGGAAAACAGTGTTTGCACAACTAGAAGAGTGTAGGTCAAAATTGCAAGCAGAAGGCAGGTCTGTAAATTGTAATGGAGTTTTACAATCCATCCATCCATCCATTTTCCTCCGCTTATCCGGGACCAGGTCGCGGGGGCAGCAGTCTAAGCTTGCTTGCTTCGCTTTGCTTTGCTTGCTTTGCTTTGCTTAGTTTTACAATAGTTTTGTTTATAATTCAGTTATTTAACCGTGGCCACGTAGTCCCACTTGGAGCATCAGAAGAGCTATGTATGGCTGCTCTTTGTGGATTTTAGCTCCGCATTCAACACCATCCTCCCCCACAAACTGGTGGACCTGGGAATTCCATATCCCACCTGCATATGGATTAAGAGCTTCCTGTCCGGACGCAGCCAGAGGGTGAGACACATCCACGGCTCTCAACCTCAGCACTGGTTCACCACAAGGCTGTGTGCTGAGCCCCCTGCTCTACACCCACCACGGCAACACCATTGTAAAATTTACTGATGACACTATGGTGGTGGGGCTTATCTCTGGGGGGGATGAGACTGCCTACAGGGATGAGGTGGAGAGGCTGATAGTGTGGTGCAGAGAGAACAATCTGCTCCTTAATACCTCAAAGACTGAGGAGGTCATTGTCGACTTCAGGAGGAAGAACTGTTATATGTTATGTTTTTTTCCTCTATTGCTGTACTGACTGGAGGTCGCTCTAAATTTCATTGTATGTGTTACAATGACAATAAAGGATTATCTGTCTATCTTATCTTCCAAGTAAACTTTACCAACCTGGAGGTTAGTTTCCAATCTGATCGTCTTGACTGCGCCAACTTTTTTTTTTTTTTTTAACCCGTTGGACTTGATCAGCTGTTTATTAATAGAGTTGTTCTTTCCACAGATCCTGAGAAGTTGCTGCCTATGTAGCAGCCCAGCTATATCAGACCTCCTCAAGACGTTTGACATCACAGTTGTAGGACTTCAGAGACTGCTTTACTACACAACTGTGCTCTGTAGTATGACATCACAAATGTATTGCTCATTCATTACAGACTCCTTGAACTTAGAACACTATTGATAAGCATTTTATATATGCAAGCCCCACTGACTGTATAAAAGATGGACAGCCTGACAGCTCCCTGGTTGCAGTATGGGTCATAAATTCAATCCCCTCCATGTTAGTGGATGGTACATGAGCCGAATTAAAAAGTCCAAGTAAAAAATTAAATACATTTGTTCCAGAGGTAATTTCTCGCATTTTTGGTAGATCATCATGCCAACATGTACAAGGGGTCATTTTTCTGGTATCGTTTTAATTAGTAATTTGATCATATAGAAGGTGGTGTATCTCAGATGATTTGACAGGTTTGATTGGCGGTCTGATGCATCACTCAGCTACTGTGGCTGCAAAATGCCAAGAACGCAGCCACCATATTCACAATGTATTGGGTTCCTATTTGAATTTTTGTGGGGGGATGAAAGTGGTGATGTGTCATCCATATTTACATACAGTCAGTGGTCTGTCCCCACTTGATCTTAATATTGCCACCAGAATGTAGACATTGATAGCTGTACAAAGTTTATCAAAATGTGTACTACTGCTACTGTAAACAGAGGTCAGAAACAATGAGGACCATGTTTAGGAAATAAAAAAAGATAACCAGTACTTATGAAATATTATTTAATCCTGTTTACATCTTATTTCTTGTTCTGGGGTTCTTCATATGTTGCTAAAGAGATCCGAGATCAAATGAGTAATCTGGGATTTTCTAATGCCAGCTCAGGTTATCTACATATTTTGGTTCTACAACAGTACTCGACACATCACTGTCAATATTTTATTAAAGGTTATTCAACATAAATTCTGTTGCATAATAATGTTGAAACAGCGTAGTAATGGTCAAGGGAAGCCCTTTTCTGATTTCAGAAGGAAAATACTGGTGATTTTCAAGCACTAAATGTTGTCTTGTCTGAAGATGTGACCACCAGCCTTGGCACAGTCAGCTGGTCACAGCCATACTGCAGAGCGGCATGTTGATTTAACTGACAGATGAGAGGCGGTGTTAAACACGAAAACTAGGCAAAAGCAACATTCAAGATGTAACACGCTGCCAAATGAATGGAGCTTATCTAGAGATAGCTCCTTAGCCATCCTACCCTTGATGGTGTTGCTTTTCCCACTGGCTTTGCTGACAAGGCGAAAGCAAGTGAAGCAACAGAACGAGTGTTAAAAGCCTTTTGCCCAAAAGAACATATTCAGATATAACCCCTTTGTAATTGCCAACAATTTAACTAATTACATATTTTTTTCAGCAACTGATTACATTTATTTTGTAATTTACATGTAACTAGTTGCTTCCGGATGGCAAGTGCGTCTGGACTCGGCCCACACCTCGTCTTAGGAATGCAGTAATACACTGTAATGAAGTGTATGTTTCCTACTTTGAAAGGTGTTTTATACTTATCAGTAAATAACAGGCAAGATCCACCTCTAAACCAGGATGGTGTGATTTAAGCTCTGATTCGGGCAAAAATCCTGTTAACCAGTTTTCCATAATTTGTTCTTTCTGTAGTTAATATTTTAAAATTAAGAATCCATACTTCCCATCTCCCCATACTCATTGGGATAAGTTATATTTAATTGTTTTCTTCTTGATTATTAATAAAAAGCATGAAATTCAGTTCTCTCTCTTCCTTCTAAGTGTATAGCCAAGGTCATGGTTTTGACAAGAACTCATTGTTCATACTTAAGGTTAAAATTTGGTCTATAAATTATGAATAATTGCTTGTCATAAAATACATACATTTTGGTCATTCCACTGTTAATGGAACTGGTGCTCTGAGGTAGTAGTTTGATCTGCCAAACAGACAGCCACTACACTGCTATGGCACTCTATACAAAGGATGGATTAGAGTTTTTAAAAAAGGTGCAAACACATTCATGCACAGGTTCTGTAGTTATTTTCCACCACAGCAGAGGCCCACATTTCAGTTCAGTGATACTTCCAGTTTGCTATGTATTCCATTAAACACAATTGGCCATGTTTGAGGGTGGGAAGCCAGTGACGGTGATCATTCTTATCAGTTCAGACAACAGATGGAGATGTAGCTTGTTGCTAGTGATTGGCTCTGTAGTACATGGCCTCAGCATTACAGCTAAACAAACTGTGTGCTGGCATGCTTAACAAATAGCCTGATTCGATGCAGGACATCAAACTGATCTGCAGACAAACAAAATCTTGAAGCACATCTCCCCATCTTTTAGGCACATTGGTTTTATGAGTTTAATGAACTCTCCATTGTGGGTCTGGATAGATGATGAACAGACAACGGTCTTTGTTCTCTGGTATGCAGTAAATTCCACAAACACAATGACCCTTCTTCCTCCTCCTCATCCAGAATTTAATTCCCTCCCTTTACAAATTAATGTTTAAAATCCTACATTGTTTATGTTTACTAGTTACCAGGCTTCTTCTTCACTACATTTGTGTGATGCATGACTAAGCTTCTTGGAGTAGCTACTGATCAACAGAGCAGCTTGAAACCAGCACAAAAATGTCTATTACTTTCTCCACATGCCTGCACATCCGCACACACATTCTTTTCCCTGTGCAACAACACCCTGGGGGCCCATTTGTAAAATAAAAACATGCACCATAGCAGTACTAGTAGTCAAAAACCCCACATGGTGGCCTTCACCCAACATGGGAAGAGTTAAAGCTTGCTTTATTTACAGTATTTCACCACTGACTGGACAAAAAGAAAATATGAACATAGGAGTCATTTTTGTGTAAGAATTCAATCCAAAATACATCAGCATTTTATAAAACACAAAATAACTATATAATCTTCACTTTCTTACAGTGCTGCCAGGATCGAACTGAGTCAGCAAGAAAATTCAGGTGTGATCATTGCACCTTGTTTCTCTTCCTCCTGTCAGGTGTGAGACTTCTGTCGTTTCCAGAACCTCTTGACCTCACCGTGTCCCTGTGGTGTCACCACCATCATCCTGTGAGCCACATCCTGCCACACCAGACAGTCCAGATCCTGCACCAAAACAGCTTCATAAGACAACAGCAGGCTACTGGAGAAACACACAGTATCAGCACCACTGTAAAGCTTCTTCCCCACGGCCCGAAAAAGCCATGTAACCCGCCACACCTTGGCTTTTGACCACAGTAGTACTGTAACTACTGGGATAAATGACCCAGGACAAATAACTCTGCAATCGACATGGGTCATTGTCCGCTTTTCCTCGGCACACCTCAACTTGGAAACAGTGAGAAAGCCAAACTCGGCATTTGCATGATGCAGCAATGATTAACTGGTGAGTGCAATGTCAACATAACACATACAATGAAATCTAACCCAAACCATTACCGCCAACTAAAGATGTCACAGGTGTCCATTTTTTTTTTATTTATAACTCAAAAAAAGACCTTTAAAAGCCTGACACCCTCTCACATCTAAAGACAATGTGTCCGAGTTTTAATCATAGACTGGGGATCGTGCAGGGTCACTATTTGCAGGACTGCAGCTGGATTTCTGTGTGTGCACAGTGTTGTTCTTGGAAAAAACTGTCAAAAAAGACATACAGAAGACACAGCAGAATGTGGACACGACCCTGTCTGACTGAAAGGGGACAGCGAACAGAACTGTGCCTTCTGAGGCACAGAGTCACCTGAGCCTCTGTCATATTTACCCATAGATATATGATGCATTTACCGCTGTTGGCCGCTATGCTGCTTCCACCTATTGGTTGTTTACAATGTTCATGTCACTTTCTGCATGAGCCAAGACTAAAGCCTTGGGATAATGTTAAACATTCTATCGGAAAGTAACTTGCACTAACTTACACCTTACACTAAATGACTGAAACAACGTCAGCGCAGCTCGCCTGTAGCAAGACTCAATGTTATTCTGACACTGGAAATGTGTCTGCGACTAGAAATCGCTTGAAAAGTCGGTATGTGTAAGGCCGGGGCATTAGTCATATAGTGTCTGTGTGATTTTAGTACTGTAAAAAAAACCTGGAAACGTTCTGTGTGTAACTGTAGCATTAACTGGGTATAAAGCAGCAATGATCAATATGAGCACAACATACAGAAACAATGTATAAACCTAAACTGGTTATAAAATTCATATTATGTTGATTAATAAATATATTATTGTGTTATAAAAGAAAATCCAACCTGAGCTCGGTCTCGCAGCACCTCAAAGTCAGCCTGGGAGAGGAACTGGTTATAGAGCACGCCTGAAGGAGACACAATCAACAATACATGGACAGGTGAGAAAGGCCATACAACCTCTATACCCATGATCTCTGTTACCGTGTACAACTCAGTAGGAGACAACACTAGAGTTCAACTATACCCACTGAGCTCTATGAACGAAACGAGGCCAACATCCATCAGCCACAGTGTTATACTGAAAGTATAGCTTTGCAGGTGTGGAGGAAAGTCTATCAAATCAAGTGTAACATTAAGTGATGTTATTTATGTCTGTGTTCAGTGTTGCTGTCTGGCTGCTGCCTCTGTTATGAGTATGGCAGAGGGGACACAGAGGACATTCTTCCATGCACAAGGATGTTATATCTACATAATCTGACTGACTTGACTGTAGGGACGTGTTCTCTTCTCTGAAGGCCTCATTTCGTTTTCTGAAAAAAGCAGAATAATGTGCTCGACCAAAAAGCTCTATTTTAGTCTCATCTGTCCACAGGACATTTTCCCAGAGGGACTGTGGCTTCCTCAGGTCAGTTTTAATAAACTCCCTTCTGGCTTTTTTATGGTTTCCTTCAGCAGTGGGACCCCCCGGGTCTCCTACCATAGGGTCCTTTGTCATTCAGATGGTGACAGATTCGGCTTTTTGTGTTGTTCCAAAGCAAACAAAATAAACATGAGAATACCAAAGAATTTGTGATTGCAACAATTTTCTGGGAGAAGTGGTGTGTTTTAAAATAGGGGAAATTAAAAATAAAGGCCCATTATCAACAAACATCTATTTTACAGGCACTTGAACAAACATGCTCACCCTCTGAGAAATGTAGTCGATCTCTCTCCAGCTCCCACAGTCTGATCTGATCTGTTATGGTTGGAGGCAGCACAGGGGTCTGAAGCACAGAGATGGAGGATGAAAACACTGTGACCCATTAAAAGCCAACAAGTCAGAATGATTAGAGTTAAAGGTCACATACTATGCAAAATTCACTTTGTTAGGTTATTTCTTAGTTAGATAGATATGGATTAGAGATCTGTTGTCTAGAAATGTTAGTGGAGACAGATTGACTAGCTCAGGCTGTTAACTGTGCTTGCAGTGCAGACTGCAGGCACGTCAAGGTTACAGGAAAAGAGCTGTTAGGGTCAACTGTAATGCTAGTCTTAATATTTGTCTTAATGTGTAAGGTTATGTCCAATTGTTTAGATACACACCACGAAAACAACAGTCACGCACCTTGACTTTTCCTCATGTTTTGGCTAAACGATGGAGCAGCTGCAAAGCTTGCTTATCGGGTGGCGTCACGGTTTGACGCCCCTTGTAGCATGGGCTAGCCCAAAAATGATTAATATTATATAGGTTGTTGGGTCCAGACATTTTCAGCTTTTCTGCTGCCTGCAGGCAGAGGGGTGAGAGAGCTCTGGACGTGTAATGTGAATTTTACCTGTGATCCTCTGAATAAACCAGCACGGTTATTTTTTATAAAATCTAAAGCAGTCTCTTTCGTCTCATTGAGCGTTCCTGGTTTGAAAGAACCGGAAGAAGCTACAAAGAAATAATAGCTTATAACTTGTAGAGCATTTTCTGACATTCAGCTAAAACAAAGCATCTGAAACATGGGTGAAAAGAGGGCTTGGCGTTAATGGCGCTCTAAGGAAACTAATGAACTTTATGAATGTACAAGGGTGTAAACGCTTTCTAGTAGAACCTTTAAACAACAATATAAACCTGAAAAAGAGCATCACTTGTGACCTTAAAGTGTGAGAATAAATGGTAGATGTAAGGTACCTGTTTGAGCATGACAGGATGAGCTCTGGTTCTGAGAAAGTGAATAATCTGCAGAATGAGAAAGACATTAAATAGATTCAGGTGGATTAAACAGTGTTTAAGGAAAATCTCAGGCATACTTGACTAAGATATGTTTTTTGGTTTACAAGAAAGAGTATACATGTTTACATTTGTAATTACTGACTTACTAAATACTCATCCCTATAATGAATTCTGAAGCAACACTATGAATGAAAAAAAGAACAGTTGATTCTTTATCTCTGATAACAGCTCTGGCATTCTCTAAACCCACTTCATGTGGTTGTCACCTGGACTGCTTTTCCAGTAGTCTCGCTGGTGTTCCCAGTAAGCACTCATGGGCTGCTTCTCTTCACTCTATGCTCCAGCTCATCCCAAACCAATTCAAATGAGTTTGGGCTGGGTAACTGTGGAGGCCGGGTCATCACTCTCCTTGGTCAAATAGTCAAATAGTCCTAATGTAACCTAGAAGTGTGTTTTGTTTCACTTCACTGTCCTACTGAAGAACAAATGATGGTCCCACTAACGGTGCAGTCACACACAGGGATACAAAGCAGCAGAATGTACCCGGTCTTCTGTAGCTCTGGTGTTGTGTTCCGCAAGTCATTTACATAGTGTACTCTGACTGGACAGTTATGTTCTAACGTGTCTGCCATACTAATGGTGTAACTACTCATCATGATTCAAAAACAACATTCCTTATGAAATAGGAAACTGGATCACAATATCAAGTCGAGATTACCATGGTAAATGGTCTTATATGTGCTTTTCTATGCAATGAAGTACACCCAAAGCACTTTTCCATTCACCCACTAACGCACACAGGCATTCACACACTCACACACTGATGGCACAGCCACCAGGAGCAACTTGGGGTTCAGTGTATTGTAAGATTTGAGTCTTATAGACTCTAGTTACTTTATCAGCTTTAGTTACTTCTCATGCCTTTAGTTCCCTTTAGTTACCTTTCATAACTTTATCTTACCTGATTACAGCTGTATTGATTATTGTGCATTACTGAGCCCTGGTTATTTTCTAATACATTTATTCTCCTTGCTTATATGTCTTACAATTGTAATGAGGTAGAATCTACTTACTTTCTGCAACTTCTGAATGTCTGCATCCCCCAGGCAACCAGACGACCTGTATTTACATTTTAACAAAGCCCCGCTAGCCCACACCTGGATACACATAGCATATCCCAAGTTCTGCCCCACCAGGGGGTGTCTTACACACACAGGGGGTCTCATCACCTGAGATGACCACTTGGCCAGTTTGGCATACTTATTGTCTACACACCCAGGGGGGCTCACCACCTGAGACACACACACACACACACACAGACACCTGGGGTAGATCACATTCCAGCAAGGAGGGGTGAGCTCCGGTCCACCAATTGACCAATAGGATTACAATGAACCTCCTCCAGCAACATGTTTTGGAGACAACCAAACAAGTGCTGGCTGA
>NW_018128219.1:364451-368673 GCF_001952655.1 Monopterus albus
GGATGGAACTCCTGCGGGAGCTCTGTCTCTCTGATCCCAGCACTGTAAGGCCTACCTGTGATCAGACATTCAGTAAACTTTCTGCTGATTTTAAACAGTCCTCTCCTGTCGTCACTTCTCGTGCTTCCAACAAAAGAATTGGGTTAATTTCTGACAAAAAGGTTAGAATCTAACAGTATCACCCAGGGACACGTCGACATGTGGACCAGAGAAGCCGGGATAAGGACCACGACCTGCTCTACTTCCTGAGCGACAGCCACCCACAATTTATTTAACAAGAGGGAGCAAAATGCCAGACCTATTGTTGACCCCAACATTCACACAATTAGTTAGGCTGGTTCACTAGTTAGCTAAACTAGCCATAAGCCACACCAGTCTAATTACAAACTCCATTTCCAGAAAAGTTGGGACATTTTGCTAAATGCAATAAAAGTTAAAATCTGTGATTTGTTCATTCGCTTGAACTTTTAACAGTCAAAAGTACAAAGAAACTGTAAGATTTGAGTCTTATAGACTTTAGTTGCTTCTCATGCCTTTAGTTCCCTTTAGTTACCTTTCATAACTTTATCTTACCTGATTACAGCTGTATTGATTATTGTGCATTACTGAGCCCTGGTTATTTTCTAACACAGTCAGTCTCCTTGCTTATATGTCTTACAATTTGAATGAGGTGATACGTCAGCTTATTGTCTCTCACACAGACACACAGACACACACACACAGACACACACACACACACACACCTAGACAAAGAGGCTCCGGTTTACATTAAATGGAGAATAGTGCAAGACTTGATTCTTATAGGCCCTAGTTACTTTATAATCTTTAGTTACTTTTCTGTTCATCATTGTCTTTCAGGTACTTTTCATATGTTTACCTTCCTTGCTTACACATGGTAAAACTGTACTGATGATTGACCAGAATTACTGAGCCTTCATTACTTTAATACATTTAATTCCATTTGTGCTGATGGGAGTCAGGTGATACTGAAGTATAAACTGATCACTTTAACTTCTGTATACACTCAGGGTCTGCACGCAGGTCCTGCTTTGTTATATAATGGGATTACACAGATGGGGGGTCTGCGGCACAGAAAACCCATTGTTTGGTTGCCGCCTAGAAAGTCACATGACAACACTTACACACCTGGTTTCGCGAGATCTTTGTTTGGGGCGGACCCAGCCCAAAATGCATAAATGTATTGTGAAATCATGACTCGGGGGTCAGTGGATGGAACTCCTGCGGGAGCTCTATCTCTCTGAATCCAGCGCTGTGAGACTTTCTTGTAATCAGACTTTCAGTAAACTTTCTGTTGATTTTAAACAGTCCTCTCCTGTCGTCACTTCTCGTGCTTCCAACAAAAGAATTGGGTTAATTTCTAACAAAGAGGTTAGATTCTAACAAAACGTTTTCAGTGTTTTCGCTGTCCAATTTAAATGCATTTTGTAAATATAAACAAATTTACTTGATGCCTGCAACACACTCAAAAAAAGTTGGGCCAGAGTCATGTTTCTCGCTGTTGCATCGCCTTTCCTTTTAGTTACACTGTCATGACATGATTCCCACAGATTTTACATTTGTTGCAGTAGTGTGGTATTGTTTGGTAAAAGCATAGCTTGCAGCAGGCCTGCCTCTACTCTCACTCATTTAATCTCCAAGTTTCACATGAAGCCTGCAGAGGGCAAAGTGTGAACGCCTAAAGAATGCCACTATGGTTATTGAGAATCTGTAGTGTTAGAGACACTTTAATGCTGGATTAAATTGTGAAACCATGATTCTGACTCGAAACAATCGCTCAGCCCTGATATCCATATACTTACAGTATATACAGGTTTAGTACAAATACAATGGCAGACCAGAATACCTGTAACTGTTAAGATAAACACAATCAGATAAAATATAAAGATGGCCTTCCCTCCTTCAATATCCCAAAACTTTGCATGTATTAGTGGAGTGTGTGCAGTGGTGGAGTACCTGTTGTGCAGTGATGCCGTTGGCGATGGCCTGTTGCACTGACTCCCTTGTAACCTGAGCCACTACTACATTAGGGAAGCGATACAGCATTTCACTGAAGAGAGCTACCAGAGCGATCTGAAGTTCGGAGTCTGGGGAAGACACACAAATGAGTCAGTACAAGTTCTGTGAAACTGAAAACACATGCAGGAAACACACTGCTGCATCGGTTGACATCAGAGGTCGTGCTAGACTTTTTCATTGTCCGGCATTTTGACGGTCCTAAAACGCTCTGTGAGCCCCACAGACGTGCACCGTGGCCTCCAGTCAGTGGCTGTTCAACACACTGTCAGCTCCCAGATAACAAGATGCCCTGAGTACTGTCTCAGTCCATCATCCATCACATCAGCTCCTCATTTTTCACCTCATTTATTGGATTAGAGTAAACTGCCCTCTCTTTTCTTATCTGTCAAAATGATTTTTCCATCATTATAAAAAAAAAAATAATGTAACCTCTGATTGACATGATTCCTTATTATGAAACACCAGACCCTGATATATTTTTTAATGTTGCTCCAAAGGCCCCAAATGGCCATATCCTTTTACAGCATCTTAAGTAAGCAAGAGTCAAGGGCCTATGCATGAGATCTCTGGATATTCTTAACAAATATTAAGGCTTTTTGTTTTGTAATGAGAAAATATGTCACCCAGTGCAGTGGTGTGTTTCCCTGATGTGTTGTAGAGGTCTATGGCACAGATGAATAAGCTAATGCAGGACTGACAGACATTAACCCTGAGGACAGACAAATCACTGCTGGTTTTAGTCTCTGCATGGGGAATGCAGAAAATGACCAACCTTATCCTTTACTCGACAAGACACTGATAAACATCTTGTTCTCAGGAAAAAAAATCACGAAGCATCTGTTTTTCAAGCTCTTCCTTGAAACCTCACCACTGCCTGTATGGCAGGATAATCTTGTGGCTGTAGTAACTTTATTGTGGTGCAGTTTGCAGTTCATTTGTCTTAAGTTATTTGGAAAGCATCAAAACAGACAGGAAAAACCCACAGTCAGCTGGTGGTGTTATAAACTGGGCTTTCCACCAGGTGCAGGTCTATTATGTCCCAAGGTTTTGATCCATCCTCTTCACAGCTTCATCTTCTACAGTGGCTACATAGTTAAATGGTCCCTTTTATGGTCTGTTTTAATTGTATTTAATGTTGTTATTTCCGACTTTCTGCTGTAGCGTAGACAAAATCTACATTTAAGTCATTATAAAGAACATAAGTTATACATTTTATGGCTGTGTTACAGTCTGTGCAGATTCTCAGTCATAGTACACTGAAAAAAACTTAGAAAAAAAATCAACTGGACTAGATTTCTAGGTTTCACCTCTCATCCAAGAGGCTTCATCAGTTCTGACTGGCTGGTGTTGAGCCGGAGATATTTATAACCCTCGGTGGTGTTTCAGTCCTTTGAAGGCCAACAATGTCCCTTAACGACTGAGTCGTTATAGCCCAGTATCAGTGAGAGTCGTTACCTGTCTTTGAATCCTCCCCTGTCGACCGTTGCCTATTGTCCTGGTGGGCATGTTTGGGCAGGGATCTCAAGACAGGATTGTAGATGGATGACAAGTTGTGTCTTACTCCACCACCCCTATTTAGTGAGGGGTGTTATATTTTTACAAAAATAGCTTCCTTAACTCCTCTCTCAAACCAGCAATGCTCTCTGGAGATGATGTGGACTTCACTGTCCTCAAAAGAATGTCCTTTGTCCTTCATGCAGGTTGCTTATGGTCAAGGATAACTAGATAGAAAGTTGATAACTGTTAGAAGACAGGATGTTTAATATTATTATTATTCTGACATGTATAACTGTAGTCATAGCCATAATATTTTCTTATGTTTAATGTCATGACATGTCACTAGAGGTCGTGTTAGAATGTTTTAGCTACACACATTATCAACAGACAATCACACATTTATTTTTCTTCATGCTTTGACTACTGCCATGGTCAGCTGCAAAGCACCGGGAGACGTCACGGTTTGGCGTTCCTGTGTAGAATGGGGCTAGCCCAACCAAAGTGATATAATGTATAGGCCTGTTGTAGTTCGGGGTCTTTCATCTTTCAGCTGCCTGCGTGCATGTTGGAGGTGCAAGATACCTGAGCGTGTAATTTTAATTTTTACCTGTGTTCATTGAATAAATCAGCACTGTTTTGTAGTTACTTGGACTGCCTCGTCTCTCCACGTCCATATGGGAAAAAGGAC
>NW_018128219.1:369468-369874 GCF_001952655.1 Monopterus albus
TGTTGTTGCCTATAGAAGTGCCCCCTAAACTGGAAGTAGGTAGTGTTTAAGCAGAGTTCCAGCAGAGTGCATACATGGTCTGGGATGAGGTTAGTCCTGTTGTTTAGCGTGTCATCCTACAGCAGTCTCTTCTTCACCGCCTTCACAGCCTCTGTGGTGGGGATGCAAGTGAACAAGGATGTGACATCATGTGAGACGATTGTCTCGTCCTGGTCCAGCTGCAGTTGTTTGACTTTCCTTGCGAAGTCCTGGGAGTTTATTATGCAGTATTGTGTGTTTCCCACCAAAGGAGCCAGGATGGTGGCCACGTGCTTTGCTATGTTGTAAGTCACGGAGTTGATGGTGCTGACAATGGGTCTGAGTGGGGCTCCTTCCTTGTGTATTTTCGGTAGGCCATAAATGCAAG
>NW_018128219.1:370053-380807 GCF_001952655.1 Monopterus albus
TTCTTCCGCCTCTGTCTCGGCCAGCTGGTTGTTCCTAATGGCTGTCTCTGTGGCTGTGATGAAGTCTACCACAGGGATTTGTTAGGGTGTGACCGCAAAATTCAATCCCTTGGCTAATACCTCTTTTTCTGTGTCCATGAGTTCTCTGTCTGAGAGATTTTTGACCCATTTGTCGTTGTGCAATGGTTGTGGGTTGTGCTCCTCCTTTCTCCTCCAACCAAGGACATCTGAGGCTGGCTGTCCATTCTGTAGTCTCTGGAATTTAACCATTTGGCGAGCCTTGCTCTTGTTATGTTGGGTAAGTTGCGCCTTTTCCATGAAACTTGAGATCTCCTGAAAGATTTCTCTGGTAACCTTAGTGGAGAGTCTCCTTCCTAGTTGTTCTGTTTGGTCCATCAGGTTGTCTATAGTGAAGTGTATTTGTCGAATCCTTTCACTTAAAAGTTGTGCTTGTGCTCTTTTCAGGATGTTCCCAGCCCTGTATCCTTTTACAGGAGAGCCCAGCCTCAAACTTCTGGGGAAGACATCCTGTTGGTGGCATCTTAGGTTGAAACAAAGGTGGTTTCTGTAGTCAGCCAGTTTCCTGAATGTTTTCTCGTACTGGGGTACCTAGAAATCTAGTCCAGTAGATTTGTTTTTTTCAACCTGTGTTACAGTTGTTAAAAGTACATCCATCCTTATAATTATTATTTTGGTGGGGGCTGGAGGCATGGGGTGTAGAAGGAGAAGGGGTTAGAGCTACCTAACTGGTGGCTGAACAGAAGCAGCATCTATCAAAACCGGATATCACTTAGCTTTTATTAAAGTTAGTACCAAACTACTGCCAAAGAGGTATTTTTGCTGCAACACAATGTCAGCCTCCCTGCCCCTGATTATTATTAGCTAACTGTTACCACCAAATATCTGGAGCCCAAAGATTGCCTTTTGGGACAGCTCTACTTCTGGGATGGTTGTGACTGAATCTAAAGCATCGTCTGATGTGGCAGTGATCAGCTCCCACTCCTGCCACACAGCCACCCCTGGTGGAAAGCCAGGGTAAGGGTCTGCCAGCCTCATCTACAATTGTCTTAAAGGAATAGATACGCTGCTTAAAAAGTAGGTGTTAACATGCAATACATTCATACTTGTGTAGGCGTAGATACGATAATTGGTTTCTACCACAATGAAGCCTGCATCTCCAGTAACAGAAGTGGAAGCCAAATCAGAGGAGGAGTTCATAGTGACTCCTGCAGCCAGAGTGATGGCCAATCTGGTGGGGTAGTACCGCCTTGACTTCCTCTGTGGACAAAAGACAGAAGAATTGCATCGTAATATAACTATGCACACTTAAAGTCCCCATGGCTGCTCATTTTGCTCTTTTCCAGCCATTTAATGTTTAATCTTGGGAACCTCTAGATTAGCTTGGCACCCTCATAACCCCAAATAGTCAAATTATTTCAGAGCAATAAAACCCGAGAGCCTCTTCCTAAAAACAAGAGGATAGTTCATGAACATGCACAACTCCTGCTGCCGGTGTTGTGTCGAAAGCATTAATTCATCTGAATGTCTCCTCCATAGATAGGCAGATGAGAAACCCCATATTTTAACTGGCATAATGCAGACAAGACAACCAGACACGAGGACAGTTTCTGACCCTGGGCCATTGCTCTGGTGACCAGTTAACCCATGACTGTGTAACAGAACAACCCTCAGTGCTGTCAGTATCTTGCAAACATACTTTATACATTATATATCTGTCTGAAAACTCTATCTAAACTGTGTGCATACAGACCTAACTCTAATTATATTTTCATTTGCCATCTTTTCTTGTTCTTTCAGTCTTATCTTGTTTACTCGTTGCCTTATGGAACAACACTGTACATACACAGAGCCGTTGTACTGGAGTCAAAGTCCTCGTGTGTTCAACAGGTTGGCCGATAAAGCTGATTCTGACAAACCGAAGGTGGAGAAGTTGAAAGACGTGGGACTTTAGTCAGTAAGCCATAGAGAACTTCATGAAGAGATGTTAACAACTATAGGAAGCAGGAACTTGACTCATACGTGGCACAGAAAGGCACCATATCTTTGCTTCTGCTGCTTCAATTTTTTTGAACAAAATCTGTTTCTTGCAAGTCTCCTAGCCATGGAAACAAGAGTAAAACTAGAATTACCGCCTCATTCAATAATACACAATGAAATGTGCCAAAGGCCAACCAATGATGCTGACCTTT
Source organism: Monopterus albus (assembly GCF_001952655.1). NCBI lineage: Eukaryota > Metazoa > Chordata > Actinopteri > Synbranchiformes > Synbranchidae > Monopterus > Monopterus albus. The sequence goes on from NW_018128219.1 coordinate 372,264, forward strand.
GAGCTATGACCACCAAAACACAGTAACAACACTGACAGCAGTTTAAGTGTTAGTGAATTGTGCCTCTCCTCCTTAGTGTCTCACCTTCCTCTGGAACACTAGTCCAAATTCCCGCAGGTGCTGCAGGAAGATGAGCAATGACTTGCTCATGCCCTCCACCGAGTAATCCTGAAGAATGCAGTCAACATATGATCAATAACAAAAAAACTCAAACTAAACAGAATATTTTAAAACTTCATATCACTGCATTATGACACTGTTATGTTGCTTTCCATCTCTCTCTCTCACTCACACACAATCAAACAGAAGCAAACTGTTGTGTACTCACTCTGCCCAGAGTAGAGAAACTGAGCTGGAATAAGAATGACAAGATCTCTACCAGGTCCATCCCTCTGGACTGCAAAAGCCAAAAGAATTAACCATATTATAAAATCAAATCTGGTATTCCAGTGCTAGCCAACATGAACAAATAACGTTGGTCTCTAGTAATTCCAGGTGGGAGGGAGTGGAATTACCTAAACTAACAGCTCACACTATAGATTCAGTATAATGTACAAACTATAATTTCACAATAAGAGTAAGAAACTGAACTGCCTAATTCTTCTGCCTGATAAAATCTTCATAGCTAGCTAATTCCCCCTTTTCATTCATAAGCTCAGAGGTAAATATAATACTTTGGTCAGGCCAGTTCTTTATTTTTACATGACATCCTCATTACTCCACATAATGCATTTGAGTGGGGAGAAGTTGCGAAAGCAATTTTTCATGTGTCAAGGGCTTGTTTATGGAAGTTGGCAAGTTTTACAGGTAATTTACCTGAAATAAAAATACAGGAAAACACCACACTGACCAAACAGAGTGGGGAATGATAAACCAGGGGAGAGTATTACCAGCTAAACACCTTTTTAGCCATTGAATCTTAAATAGTTTGACAGTCTAATACATTAAAGCCTTCCTCTGCTCGTTGTCTAACAGTTTTCCTCCTTATATAGTAGGAGCGCTTGGTTTGATGCAAGGCATCTCCCTGTTAACACAGTAGAACCATTGTCACGTGAGACTGAAATCGCACAGGGATCTAAATCACGCTCCAAAACGATTTATCGTGCAGCCCTAATCTGTTGTCATCATGTTTTGGGACTTGTTTTGCAGGAATCTTTCCCAGTGCTTTTGTTCAGCTCTGAGCTCTTTTACTTTTACTGTGTGCACACCAAAAATAAGTGTTGGCTTTTTTAATATGTGTCCTCACAATATCTGTTGTCCGAAAGCTTTTAGAGACTCTGACATCACCGGGCAGCTTAGTCAGCGACAGACTGCTTCACCCCAAGTGCGTTATCGCACGCCCTTCCTTCCTGCTGCTGTCAGGCTGCACAACCTGCTCCCATCTTACGGTGGCTTTGCTCCATTTACATATCCCATAATTAACTTTTTAGCCATCTGCATGCTTGTGTTGTTCTTTTGCGTGTTTTTGGGTCCAGTTTAACATGCATACCTGATGTTATCGTTGCAGCTGCACTTTGACTTTTGCTGGATTTGATCATTTATTTCATATCAGACAAGTTAATTGCTGTTGTAGAATTTTTTTGCCTGCCTATAAGTGTTGATCTATTTTGAGAACTGGTATCATTAAATGCTGATGTTTCCAACATCAAATGTTTTTTAAAACCCTTGTGTTATTGTATTTCAGTTATAGCTGAATGTATATTAGAAATTATGTTCTGTGACCTATTTCTGTGCGAAAACAAACTTGTGATTAAAACAGAGTTGTTTTATGAATGTGTGACTGTCTATGCAATGTTTACCAAAAGAACTTTAATTATCTAAGGTTTAATTATAAAGATGTTTTAGAGTGCTGAAAATAAATTGATTTCCACTCTGGCCAACATTAAAAAGCACTGAAAATAGGTGGAGTAGGCTACGTAATGTTTGGCACATGATGGTCTGACATTATCTTTATATCAGATGTAACCAAATAATGTCAGCACTCACAATAAAAACTGTTTTGTAAACCAGATGGTTGCACACAGTGTTGATGTTATGGAGCTAATTACTTAAATCAGGTTAAAGAGAAGCCTAACACTAACCCCAGGTTAAAAAGAGATCAACTATCATCTTTGTTACTATGTCACATTTAACAGTTTACAATAAAAAGTCATTATGTTAAAATGGCCCTTATTTCAGATGTGTTAATCAGAGTAATGAGAAGCTAGACAATTTATGGACTTAATGGAAAATGGCCAATAAACACTGGTCCAACTTATTTAAACCTATAGCTGATCAAACACAGGTACCTGGGCAGTTTTGAGGTACTGCAGGGTGAAATACCATAGCTGAGAGGCTGTGTCCAGTAGAAGGAACTGGAAACCAGCTGAGGTGATGTAAGGTGCCTCTCCTGCCTCACTGACAAATGGAGAAGATGAGAGAATTTGAGGTACAGTAGACAACCTGAGGTATTCATTCATTTCTGTCCCTAACACAACAAACTACATCTAAAGTTGGATCACTAAGAATTGCTTAGTAATAACTGGTAAAGAATTACATTAATAAAGAATGATGGCAGAATTACAGCAATAAACTGGATTAGAAACAGCCTGTAACTACAACATTTTATATAATGTAACTAAAGCTTGTTAGCACCAGTAGTAAAGGAAGTTTTCACATCCTTTACTGAAGTCATTGGTGTAGTCCTGCCAGAATGCACCGGAATGACGCTCTGCCGTTTTTTTTCCTCCAAGAAAAGGAACATTTGCATAATCTGTCTGAAACTCATAACGTTACATTTTTGTGAGCGCTTAATGATCCAGTCATCAGTAAAGTGTATGTCCTGCGAAATGGAACGCTCCCAGTTGTGATATTAAAATGTAAGGTGTGATGACTGAGTCACAGTGTCGGCTCACACAGTGCACAGAGCTGGCACCCATGAGTGTTTGTGTGTGTTATTTAACCACATATATGATGATGTGTTCACAGCGCCACAGTTTAGTGTCAAGCACAGACTCCATTTACAAAAGACAAGTGACAGAAGGAAACTCAGATCATCCAGACTGAGAAAATACGGCATGATCTCCAGAAGGAGCCATGGAGACAAACATCAGATGTGATGATCTGCAGCAGAAACAGACTTTACACCTTTACTTAAGTGATGCTCTCTCAGTTCAGAGGAATAGTGAAGAATATCTTCCAAGACTTAAAGGACTCCTCCTGTGGAGGAGCAGACAGTATGGACCACAAGCACTAGCAAAGCTGAGTTAACATTAGAGAGCAAGACATTTTACAGTCTAAACATAAACAGTGCTCAGTACTCTCTACTGTTACTGTTGTGTACCTTTTCATGAGGTCTGCTTGGACCAGCAGTTGAGCCAGGTCCGGACTGACAGCAGCACTGGGAGAACCCACCATGAAATGCAGAATGACCTCCCAGCGCTCCATAGCATAGCGGTCAAGACTCTCAATATCCCGTGCATGGCGGTCAGGACCCAGAGCACTGCCCTCATCGGCCCACGCTCTGCCCCTGTATGTCAACACAGCATCTTTTACTTCAAATAACTAATGAAGACTGTAGCAAGAGTGCTGCATTTTCATCTCAGGTTTGTGTTAAAATAAAACATTAGAAAGACATTGGGAGTTCATTAGACCTTGTTTACGATTTAGAAATGAGATTTTGTAACATTTTGAATCTCCGCCTATAACTTTTTCCAGTGGCGTCCTGGCCGGCCAAGGCTGAGAGGGAAAACCGAGCAAGGAAGGTGTGTTTGTTTTTTTACAAACATAAACACCACACATCCACTAACACAGAGCTGTGTGCACCATGTTCAGTTTGAGGTGAATATTTACAAAAACAGACACTACGTTCATATTACAGGTCTTAATGCTCAACTCCAACCAGATTCAATGTTCTTGTTTCACATTCATGTTTGTAAGTGACGTGTCCAGGTCCTGTGTGTGCAGATTTAACTGAAATGTGAGTCATGCATGTATAAGAATAACAACGCTATTTGTGTGACAATCATATTGCACAGTTCCCCAAAAAGCTTTTTGGTTATGATATGTTCCTTTTAGTTTGGTATGATCAGAAGCTTCTGCATAAATATTAAACAAAAGTTCTGTCTCTTCTGACAATCTGCACATGAGCGGAGATTATTAAAAAAAACACACACACATGAATTCCAATCTGGTCATTCTGACAGAAGTCGCATGTTCAGATATAGGACATGTACTGGGTCTAGGACCATATATGGAAGCGGCCCAGATGTGAAAAGAAAAACTGATTTGCTTTGTCCACATATCTATGAAAAGATCTGCCTCACTTGGAGGGGAAAAAGAAATTTGAGTCACTTCAGCATGTAGTCTGAACGTAGCAAGAATGGGGTAGAAGTGTGCTGCAGTCCTGTGATTAGACAAGTTGCTCACAGGGAGCAGACTTACCCGCCAAGCAGAGCTATCCTCAGGTTGTCTTTGAACACTGGATTTAACATGTATCCCTGAAGACCACCCTGGAGCTGCTGACTGTGCCATAGGCGAAGTCCTGCCAACACGGAGACACATTCATTGTGATCCCTACGGGTAGAGGCCAAAGATAAAAAGGAAAAAACTTAGAAACAAATCAAAACAAAAAACTTAGCTAGACTGGGTATCAGTCTGTATCAGTCTGAAATGTGTAGTCCACCATTTTTCTCCTACTAAAGGGATTTTTCCATTATAGGAACCTACCAAAATGTTTCAAGCTGAGTAACGCTCGTCACAGGTTCTGCATTTGTTTCCACTATGGTGTTTGTTTATTAAATTAGTTATAAATTTGGGGGAAAGAGGGCATTGATATTAGTATCATATCAGGGACTTGTTACTGAATGAATGATCACACATTTCAGAAGACTGCAGGGATCTGGCTGGTAACAACACAGCATGCATTAAATACAGGATTTTTAGACAATTAATGTGGATGTAAATGGAAAAGAATAATCATAAATAAAAGACCAAGTAATAGACCCTTGAGGGAAATGCTGCACAGTAGTAGAGGACCACAACCAAAATGCTTCGCCTAACTTACAATTCAGCTAGAAAGTGTAGTGAAGACATGACAGGTGAGCCACTCACTTCTGACTGTCCTTTTTCACCCATAATGCCACTGCTGCCTGGGGCAGAGGTTGATCCAGGAACAGCATACGCATCACATAATTCTTAGCAAGAGAGGGGAGCTCCCTGTAAAGTTAGATCAACCACATACTACTGCACATCACAGTCATCGGGAGTTGCATGTCATACCAACATCATAACCATTAGTGAAGTCTCTGCTAAAGCCATATCATACCTGTAGACCGCCAGACATGTTGCTGGATGGTTGTACAGTCTGTACAAGATCTCAGGACTCAGCTCTCTCAGGTATTCATGCAAATTCTTACACTGCAGCTGGACACGCACCTTCATTGTCTAAGTACCAAAACAAAGGAAGAGTGTCATTAGATGTACCGTCACAGTGAAATCCGCCCCCCGTTTACGTTCATACTCACAATGGCTATACGACCACTGCGATCCAATATGTGACTGATGTTAAGCTCGGCGTGCGTAAGGTTAACATATAGTCAACGTAAACATATAGCTAATAGGTTCCATTCATGACAGCCACTGACAACAACAAAACTATGGAGTGTCTGAAATAAGTTAAATGCCATTTACCGTGAATCTGGATTTTTAAAAATTGACGGACTCCTGGCCATAAACAGAATTTTCAGTACAAAATAACAATATTGCTGCCATCCACTCGGATATTCTTTTTTGCTAAGGGGCCATGTTTCTTCTTCTTCTTAGTCTTTGTTGCGGCAGTCTACACGCGGAAAAGGCGTACTGCTGCCCTCCTCAGTTTCCTCCCGGACAAACAAAAACTTGGCTATAACACCAAGTTGATTTTTGGCTGATTTCATCAGAACTACAAACCAGTGTGAATGAGGGAGAAATGTCCCCTGACAGGTCATAGAGCAATTAAATTGAGACCAAATGTGAGAAATATTTGGATCAATAGAAAAAATGCGGCTTACTAAAAGCTTAGCAATGCTCTTTTAAAACATGAACAGTTGATCTCAGATATTATTTACTTGAATGAAAAGTTCTCGAAGAAGGATGTAGTGAATGGTTATAAGCTATTATTTCTCTGAAGCTTCTTCCGGTTCTTTTAAACCAGGAACTCTCAATGAGACGAAGTAGACTGCTTTAGATTTTATAAAAAAGAAAATTTTACTGTAAATTACTGTAAATTTTTCATAGCATAATATTATGGTTATATAAGGACCTGAATGAATCTGGTTTATTCAGAGGATCACAGGTAAAATTTACATTACACGTCCAGACCTTTCTCTCACCCTCTACCTGCGCGCAGGCAGCAGAAAGGATCAAGAAGCCTGGACCAAAAAGCCTATATAATCTTAATCATTTTTGGGCTAGCCCATGCTACAAGGGGCATCAAGACCGTGACGTCACCTGATAAGCCAGCTTTGCAGCTGACTCTAACGTTAGCCAAAACATGAGGAAAAGTCAAGGTGCGTGACTGTTGTTTTCGTGGTGTGTATCTAAAACAATTGGACATAACCTTACACATTAAGACAAATATTAAGACTAGCATTACAGTTGACCCTAACAGCTCTTTTCCTGTAACCTTGACGTGCCTGCAGTCTGCACTGCAAGCACAGTTAACAGCCTGAGCTAGTCAATCTGTCTCCACTAACATTTCTAGACAACAAATCTCTGAATATCTATCTAACTAGGAAATAACCTAACAATGGTGAATATGGAAAATAAATAAAATTTTTAAAACTGGCAATTTTTATGGAAAAAACATGATGTTGAAAAGAGGTCCAGAATAGAAGAGATGATTAGTGATATTTCAGTTCTATTTATGGAAATTTCCAACGATGTAAATGTGTGTTTACCCAGCTGCTGGATAGCTCGGTGGTTGACACCACTGTGTTTGATATGGCAGATTGGGGTTCAATTCCCTGTCAGGATGTGGCCGCTAACCAACGTGGGGCCTTTAACAGGGAGATGCCTTGCATTGAAACAAGCGCCCCATTTTTGTGGTCAGACCCTATCATCACTACACAAATTCATTCCATCTTTTAAACTTGAACACATTGTACATTTACCTGCAGCTCCTAAATCACCCTGTCTGCTTTTGGGTGAAATTTAAAATGTGTTTATTTAGGAAAGTCCAAGCTATTTACTATTTATAGCACTAAACCAGGAACTGGGGGAGAACATCCACATCCACATCAGCTCATCTTCTGTGAGGAGATGCTGCAAAATGGTGGACTATTTATGTTGACTAAATTTTCATAGCATAATATTCTGGTTATATAAGGACCTGAATGAATCTTAGAAGGGACTTTAGTCAACACTTTGGTGTCATAGCACAAGGATGGAGCAATATATATGTTTGATAGATTGCCTGGGACAGCTTTCACTCATAAACCATTTATTGATAGACCGCTTTGCTGTAACTCATCAGTGGGACTGGGACAGTGTCCTCAAACCACTTATATGTTATACCCCAGTTCTTTTATTGAACAGATCTGAATGAAGATGGAGTCCGACTTGCTTCATTTTAGTGGTGATTTATTTTGAAAGCCACAATAAAAAGTTACAGAAACACAAACCCGGGTGGCTCCTGCTCCAGACAACTGCTGGAAGGAAGGAGATCCCGGAAACACAAAACCTAATAAATTTATATGATTTTGGGCTAACCCCTTACACAGACAGCTGTAAAAACATCAGGAGTTGGAGACAGTCCGACGTCTCCGTCTCATAGCTTATGCTCCGCATGCATCGAGCACAAGTCATAACAAAATGAAGAATTCCATGTGTGTGTGTATGTTGTATGCGTGATGTGTAACTAAAACACTCTTTCAGACATAATTCTTACACAAGATTAATACAAAAATAACTGGTGTCAAGGTATCCTTCTCAGAGTCAACATTATCTTCTAACCTTGAAGCAGAGCACACAGGAGCAGACTTTGAATCTTACTAAACTGCATTAATAACACATTGCAGTCTAACACATTAAGATCTAATAATTAACTGACTGATTTATTAATTTCTAACAAATTCCCCCCTTTGACACAATTTTTATCGTGTCAACCTAAATCAAATGTCCCTATTGTCCCCAGGTTAGGCATCCAAGGAGGAGAGAGGCCTCCCCAAACCATCACCCCCAGGGAAAGCCCAGAGCTGAGTACCTAAGGGAAAAATCTCAAATAATAACATAAAAATAATGGCATGTAAGCTGGTCTTCTTTGCTGTGATCCTACATGTAGGCTTCTATGTGTAAGCTGGTCTTCCTTGCAATTACAGCATTTTTCAGACAAAAACGTGGAAAATGTCTAAACACCATGTAGGAAACATTCATTGGTTAATCATAACATTTGCAGGAGGAATACATTTTACTGGAGACTAAAGATCTTCTTCCAGTATCACACATTAATCACAAAATTCTATTCAATAATCAAAATCAATCACACACCTATGAGTCCACATCACCTACGTGTATGCAAGAATATAT
>NW_018128219.1:382974-383844 GCF_001952655.1 Monopterus albus
TGTCAGACTAGGCATTTTGTCTGCTGTCCCTGTCAACGTTTTTGTTCTCTGATAAATATTACACTAGTGTGGGTCCTCTTCTGACTGTAGCTCTGGTTCTGCAGGATCGTATTATCAACTCAGGTACTGAGGTTCTCAAATCAGCCCTCATCTCATTTACTGTCTGTCCAGCCAGATCCTCAGCTGGAGAACAATGTGTCTTATGGATCCAGTTATTTAGCTTGTTCTCAGTGAGCCACAGTTTAACACAGTGTGTGGTAGTTTCTGCTACCTTGTAAGGTCCTTTCCAACGTGGTTCTGACCAATGAAGTTTATGTACCTTTCAATAGACCCAGCTGTCCACTGCAGCTGGTGTTGGTTCCTCAGGTTGGTCCCTGCGCAGGATTTCAACAACCTGTTCAGAGACACTCATCATGGCGTTGTTCAGTCGTCTGACATATTCACTCATGCCAGCATGCTGTAAAAGAAGAGGTGTTGAATCCCTAGGCATAACAGTTAGAGGACAGGGCATTTTTCTCCCTGTCAGGATTTCATGTGGGCTTACATTAAGCGTCACATTCAGAGTGGACCTGAGGTTGAACAATACAATAGGTAGAGCTTCAACCCAGCTTAAGTTATTGTCTGCGCAGACTTTCGCGAGCCCTTCTTTTATGGTTCTGTTTGCACGCTACACACAGTAAAGATACCACATCTCATCAGAATTAATTTAACAGGTGGCCCCGCCTCCCAGCCAATCAGAATCGTTCTTCCGGTTCCTGGTCCCACATGGCCCCCGGGGGTACCCTCCCACCCCCCCTGCATCTGCTGCTGGAGATAAGGAAGTCGTGACGCATCGGCAGCCAGAGATAAGGAAGTCATGGGTAACCGCAT
>NW_018128219.1:386811-388098 GCF_001952655.1 Monopterus albus
CGCCTCTCTGTTTAGAGGCTACATTAGCACATTTCTCAAGAGGAAGCAGGAGGCGAGCGGATACCCGGCAGATGTCATGAGGGTAGAAGGCAGTACATTAAAGACTATCATGAGATTCAAGGCATCTTACTGGGTGCCTCAAATATCGAGCGTAACCCTGCGAAAAGACAAGTAGCCAAACCGTGCCTGAATTCTTTCTGGGGAAAGCTTGCTCAAAAATGCAATATGACTCAAACTGAGATCGTGAGTGAGCCCCAGACATTTTTCAACATGTTATTCTCAGGAACCCACAAGGTTAAATATTTCAACTTCCTCAATGACGACGCGGCCCTCATTCAGTACAGCAGCGCCAGGGGGTTGTGCCCGCGGCCCAACCCCACTGATAATGTATTTATCGCAGCTTTTACAACGTGTCACGCCAGACTGAAACTGTACAGTCATATGGAGAGGCTTGAAAAGAGGGTTCTCTATTATGATACACATAGTTTAATTTACACCACTAGAGAGGGAGAGAGGGAGTTAAAAGTGGAAAACTACCTCGGCGATCTCACAGACGAATTAAATTCAGATTCCATCCAGGAATTTATCTCAGCGGGTCCCAAAAGTTATGGTTATCAAACCAGAGCTGGGAAGATTGAGGTGAGAGCTAAAGGCATAACCCAGTCGTACAAGTGCTGCCAACGCATCAATTTTGATTCGGTCAAGGATCTAGTGGAAAACTATATTGAAAATTCAGAGGTTCAAATCTTGAGGGCCCCCCCAGCATAACATTACCCGCGACAAAGCGAGTTTTTGTTTAAAAAACAGCTCTGTGGTTAAAAGATTCAGGGTTTTGTTTGACAAAAGATGCCTGCTTACAGGAGGCTCAATCTTACCATTCGGTTACTAAATGTCGTGTATAGAATTAATTCACAGGGAGAATCTGTTATGGCAGCTCGACACAATTCTGAGCGAGCAGAAAATAAACAGACCCAGGCGGCTGGCTTCGGTGCAATTAGTGGGTTTATTTACAGTGCTTAACAGAGGTGCAAGACTTATATACAAAATAGAATGAAGGAATATCACCGGGTGATGACCAACAGTAGTGGAGGGGTTATTGTCCATGGAGTGATGTGGTTGGGCTGCGAGGGAAGGAGACACTCCTGGGCTGGTCAAGGTAGAGATCCGGTTGACTGGAGAAGTAACAGAGAGTGAATGAATGAGGAGACTGTGCATCGACCTGTGAAGGTGGTTGGTGGAGCTGAGGAAGCCAAGGTCCAGAGGAGAGGTCCAGGTAAAACGACGGGA
>NW_018128219.1:396065-396986 GCF_001952655.1 Monopterus albus
CTTACTCATCTACTTTATATGTCATTTGTATTGTGTGGCATTCATGGCAAAGTAAGATTTACATTGTCCTAACTGTGCACATGATCTGTATAATATTTAGAGGTGTTCCTAATATTGCAATCTTCTCATATAAATGTAGCTGGGGAGAACAAAATATTGAGACCCAATATTGAGACAACCAGACGTGCATTTCTGCATTCAGTTTCAAACAAATAGAGCACCCTGTTGTATTATGTCATGATATTAAACAAATTGAAGGAACTGTGGCGTTTTATAATTACAAAGACGTTTTCCTTCCAGCGCGTATTATTTGACTGCAAGTCAGGGAGCGAGAGACACGGCGATGAGCAAACGTGACACCCAATATACAGCGCTTTGTTGTGTTATTCCACTGTTGTGTTATGTCAAGATTAAACAAAATGAAGGAACAGTTATGATTTGCAAATATGCCGACGTTTTATTTCAGCGGATCTTCTGTATTGACTGTAAGTCTATGGAGCAGTGAGACGTATGCGCTGGAATGAGCGACTTACGCAAATACCATTCATCCCATCTCAGTAACACTGACAGCTGAATTGGTGACAATTTTCTCTATGATTGTCATCTATTATATGTATATAAAGCTTAAGAATGGCATAATAGGAGCACAAAAGCGGCAAGAGGAAGAGTAAAAGCAAGCGAGAGCTGCTAGACCGGGGAGTCACGTGACACACAGGCAGCCAATGGCATGGTATAGTATTGGCCCATTCGTTGTCTATGGACAAATAGACAAAATATAAATGTCGATTATAAAAAACATAACAGATATCAAAATGATCTTTGCACCATTGGTAGCTGAACGTCTCACGAGTTGAATGAAATTGAAATGGCACTTCTAGCCCAAGGCATGCCGGGGATATTAAGCTTCCAATTTTGCCCCAT
>NW_018128219.1:407095-407268 GCF_001952655.1 Monopterus albus
CAAGAAAGTTTAAACTAAACCAAAAGGACAATGCACACATTGTAAATAGATAATGTAACAATGATGAAGCAGAGCCTTGTCATTCAGTTAGCAAACCTGCAGACCTTAACCTTATCAAAAGTACTTGAAATGACGGTAGAAATAGTGAATGGGCTAGTACTGACAAGTACTGT
>NW_018128219.1:408120-424257 GCF_001952655.1 Monopterus albus
AGAGTAGGAGGGGAGGGGAAAGAAACTCAGAGCATCATGGGGCCCCCAGCAGCCTAGGCCTATAGCAGCATAACTAAGGGAGGGCTCAGGGTCACCTGATCCAGCCCTAACTATAAGCTTTATCAAAAAGGAACGTCTTAAGTCTAATCTTAAAGGTAGAGAGGGTGTCCGCCTCCCGAACTGAGACTGGGAGTTGGTTCCATAGGAGAGGAGCTTGATAGCTAAAGGCTCTGCCTCCCATTCTGCTTCTGTGGACTCTAGGAACCACAAGTAAACCTGCACTCTGAGAGCGAAGTGCTCTGTTAGGATGATAAGGCTCTACGAGGTCTTTAAGATACGATGGAGCCTTGTCATTAAGGGCTTTGTATGTTAGGAGAAGGATTTTAAATTCTATTCTGAATTTTACAGGGAGCCAGTGGAGAGAAGCTAATATGGGAGAGATATGATCTCTCTTGCTAGTTCCTGTCAGTACTCTGGCTGCAGCATTTTGGATTAACTGGAGGCTTTTTAGGGAATTATTGGGACATCCTGATAGTAAAGAGTTACAGTAGTCCAGCCTGGAAGTAACAAATGCATGGACCAGTTTTTCAGCATCACTTTGAGACAGGATGCTCCTGATTTTTGCAATATTGCGCAGGTGAAAGAAGGCAGATCTAGAGACTTGGTTTATGTGTGATTTAAAGGACATATTCTGATCAAAGATGACTCCAAGGTTCCTCACAGTAGTACTGGAGGCAAGAGCTATGTCATCTAAAGTAACTATATGATTAGACAGCAGATTTCTAAGGTTTTCAGGCCCAAGCACAATAACTTCAGTTTTGTCAGAGTTTAGAAGTAAGAAGTTGCAGGTCATCCAGGCCTTTATGTCTTTAAGACATGCTTGAAGTTTGACCAGCTGACCTGATTCATTTGGCTTCATAGATAAATATAACTGAGTATCATCTGCATAGCAATGGAAATTTATGTTGTGCTTCCTGATAATATTGCCTAAAGGGAGCATGTATAAAGTGAAGAGAATTGGACCTAACACAGAGCCCTGTGGAACGCCGTGACTAACTTCAGTTTGTGTGGAACATTCGTCATTAACATGAACAAATTGAAATCTTTCTGATAAATAAGATTTGAACCAACTTAGTGCAGTTCCTTTAATCCCAATAACATGTTCAAGTCTCTGCAGTAAGATGCTGTGATCAATGGTGTCAAAAGCAGCACTGAGATCTAAGAGGACAAGTATGGAGACAAGTCCTTTGTCCGAGGCTAGGAGAAGATCATTGGTGACTTTCACCAATGTGGTTTCTGTGCTATGATGGACTCTAAATCCTGACTGAAAATCCTCAAACAAATCATTCTTGTGCAAGTGGTCACATAACTGCTTTGCAACAGCTTTTTGAAGGATTTTGGAAATAAATGGGAGATTGGATATTGGTCTATAATTAGCTAGGACACCTGGGTCAAGAGTAGGCTTTTTGAGTAGAGGTTTAATTACTGCAAGTTTAAAAGCCTGTGGAACATAACCTGTTAATAGAGAGAGGTTAATCAGATCTAGTATGGATGTGTTGATTAGGGGAAAGACGTCTTTGAGCAGCCTGGTCGGGATGGGGTCCAGGAGACATGTTGATGATTTAGATGAAGCAATTGTTGAGGTCAACTCAGCGAGATCTATAGGGGAGAAGTAATCCCAGTATAAATGAGGTCTTACAGATGTTTCTAAAGCCATTGTAGTAGATGGCACATCTGCGAGAGCTGTGGGAGTGGTCCGACCAATTTTTTCTCTAATAGTTGTGATTTTATTTGTAAAGAAGCTCATGAAGTCATTGCTGCTGAGATCTAAGGGAATGTTAAGCTCAACAGCACTGTGGCTCTTTGTCAGCCTGGCTACAGTGCTGAAAAGAAACCTGGGGTTGTTCTTATTTTCTTCAATCAGTGATGAATAAAATGCGGTTCTGGCACTACGAAGGGCTTTCTTATATGTAATTAAACTATCTTTCCAGGCAATGAAAAACTCTTCGGACTTAGTGGAGCGCCGCCTCGTTTCCATTTTCTGTGATGCCTGCTTTAGGGAGCGGAGCTGCGAGCTGTACCACGGGGCTAACCTCGTCTGTTTCACTGCCTTCAACGCTGCAGTACTATCAACAAGATTATCGATTTGTGTGGGAGTAAGGTTAAGGTGGCCTCCTTCCACTGTGTTGGCAAACGGCACTGAAGTAGATAAAGATGGAATTATTTCCTTAAACTTGGTAACAGCATTGCCAGATGGACATCTGCTGTAGTGGAATTGTTTCCCACATAGAGTATAATCCATTAATGGAAATTCAAAAGTTATTAGAAAATGGTCAGACAGAAGAGGGTTATGGGGAAAAACTATTAAGTGTTCAGTTTTGATGCCATATGTCAGAACCAGATCAAGAGTGTGATTAAAACAGTGAGTGGGTTTATTTAGTTTGAGAGAAGCCAACTGAGTCTAATAATGAACAGAATGCATTGTTGAGGCTGTCATTGTCGGCATCTACATGAATATTAAAGTCGCCTACTATGATTATTTTATCTGTACTAAGCACTAAATCAGACAGAAAGTCTGAGAATTCACTTAAAAACTCTGAATAAGGAGCAGGTGGACGGTATACAATAACAAACAGAACAGGCTTTTGAGTTTTCCAGTTTGGGTGTGAGAGACTCAGGGTGAGACTTTCAAATGAGTTATAACTATGTTTAGGTCTAGGGTTGATTAATAGGCTTGAGTCAAAGATCGCTGCCACACCTCCACCTCGGCCTGTGTTTCGAGGGATGTGACAGTTACTGTGACCTGGTGGGGTGGATTCATTTAGGCTGACATATTCTTCCTCAATTAGCCATCACTATTTTTAGGAATGCTCTCAAGCTCTCACCTTCTTCTGATAATTAAGTTAAATTTCCAATTTCAGTTTTTCATTTCGTGTTCCATAATTATTCAGCATTGCATCTCAGCCTTCAGTCATGTCAGCATTTTCAGGGCAATTCTTCAGCAATCGGCATCCACGCGCATTTTCTTCAGGAAATGCATTTGTGTGGTTTTGTTTGTTTCCCCCTTCCTCAAAACTCAGGCAATTTAATGTTGTGATTCTACACACTCCGATGCAGCAGGTGGCGGAATGACCGTATTCCTTGGTTCGGAATCCGCAAGAAAACGAAGAGAAGAAGCAGCAACTCTGAGCAACAGCAGAAGAAGTAGTTCTGTGCGAGACAACAGCGAATTTGGAATAAGGTGGTTGATTTGTTATGCGATTCGGATCCTCATTAGCACGCTAGTTCTGAATACATCACCTGAAGCACAAGAATATCTCGCTGCCAAGGAGAAGCTTCAGATTTACAGACATAAACAGCTAGTTGAGCTTTATTGCCAAGCAGCAGTTGCAGGCCACGAGCAAGGAGTCAGTATGAACTCCTGGGTCCGCTTTAACGCGCAGAGCCAAGCCAAGGAGAAGCTTTTTAGGTAATGTTACTGATTTTATTACCAACAACGAGAACATATGAAATATCGCTGAAGCCACACATACGGCTTGTTAGCTAGCGTTAAATCTCCGCCAGCCGACTAGCAGAGACAGACCACTCGCTAACAAACGGCAAATTGTACTAGTTAGTCTACACAGAGACAGCACAAAGTTGGCTGACTCGAATGGAGAGTGTTTCTACATGACCTGAAACTGAGTAACTGATAGCCAGTGTCTGCACTGACGAGGAGAGATCTGCAGTGATCTTTTCAACTTTTCACTAGATTCTTTCCTCTGCTGTCATTATGAAAAGCTGTGTTGTGATCAAATTAACAGTGTGTGTTGTGCACTCACAGAGCTGCTCAGTACGCCTGCACTCTGCTGGGATACACTTTGCAGAAGGGCGGGGCAGGGGCGCAACTCTACAGAACTGTTCTTCAGCTGGAAGCGCACATGAGCCTGACAAGAAAGTGTAAGTAAAGGTGCCACTTGCAGTTCTATTCCAACCACCAGAGCTGAAGCAGGGTGACTGTTGTGTGTTTTGTTGCCAAGTGCTGCGTCTGGGAAACTCTGTGGAGGCACTGGAGGCTGCCAAGAGGGCCATACACCTTTCTGACAGCGTACTGAGGCTCTGCCTGACCATCAGCCACCTCAACAGAGCCTTGTACTTTGCCTGTGATAATGTCCTGTGGGCTGGAAAAACAGGCCTCATCTCTAGACTGGACCAGCACAAATGGAGTCAGAGATCTTTCAGGTGAGCGAGGCGCTTCTTTTTCTTTTCTGTGTGTATGTTTTGCAGACAGTCTTCATACGCACCCTGCGGTGGTAAATGCTCCACTGCCCTCTCGGCAGAGCATTTACCACCGCAGGGTGCGTAGGAAAACTGCCTGCGTGAGGAGTTTATTACCAGGAAATACATCATGTACTGTCGACCTGTACTGTTTACATTCTCAGTTTGCACATGCATAATTGCACATTGACTGTTGACTGCTGCACATGCTGCTCTCATGCAGCATACATTTTCCTATTATATTCTTATATATTTTTATTATACTGCTGCATTTGCTGCTTAAAGTGCCTTAGATTTTGTGTTACTTATTTATCTACTTTATATTTCATTTGTATTTTGTGGCATTCATATGGACAGCAAAGTAAGAATTTCATTGTACAGGGAAATACATTTCCTAACTGTGCATATGACAAACACTTTGACTTGATATTTTAATGACATAATCATAGAAATCTGACATTATATTCAGTGCTGTGAGTTTAAACCTCAGTTGCAGCAGGTTTAGGTTCAGTCCACCTACACTGACCTCTATTGTTTAGTTTGGAAAGACGGATTTAGAAGGGTTTGGCTGACAGGGTTAATAAGGACCCTGATGTGACCCACAGACTAAAACTCTGGATATTGAAATGCTGTATTTGTACTTGAAGTACTCACTTGAAATGGAACACAGTGAATTAGACCCACAGCTCCAAAATAAACAACCACGTTTGTACTGTTGTCATACCCATTATGTGATTGAACTCTGCAGGTACTACCTCTTTGCTTTGATCCTCAACCTGACTCGAGATGTATATGAGCTCCGCCTTCTCATGGAGTGTGACACGCGTCACAGAGCCACCAAATCCCCCCCTTCCCCATCCCTCGGAATCCCCGCTGACCACCTGTCCTACCCCTCCTCACCTGCGGCTCCAGCCACTGTGGCCCTGCCCATCATGTCAGATTGGCTCCGCAGACAGCTTCACCTACTGGTAGCTGTGCTGTACAGCAACCCACCGCTGCTCTTAGACCTGCTGAAGAATAGCTGTGATATCTTCATCCCTCTGGACCGGCTGGGGGTTTACCCAACAGGACCTGGCTTTGTAGGGGCCTGTGGCCTGGCCTCCTCTATTCTCTCCATCCTCACCATGGTCCACCCCTGGCTCAAACTCAAACCATGAACCAGGATTAATAGTGAAGTCCATCTGAACAGCCCCAAGGAGGAGTGAGATTCCAGTGTAATGGGGTCAACATACTGATGGTTCTCTGAAGACAGCATCTGCTGCTGTTCACTCATCACGTTTGGAACTAGTGGCAGGGCATCCAGATCCTTCAGATATGCTCAAAATAAGTGACAGGGTACACCCCGAGAAGCTTTTGCATCACACAATGCTTATATACCACTAACACCTCACAGCTCATTTCTGACTCGCATGTCTGAACTAATCAGCTTTG
This sequence comes from Monopterus albus, assembly GCF_001952655.1. NCBI lineage: Eukaryota > Metazoa > Chordata > Actinopteri > Synbranchiformes > Synbranchidae > Monopterus > Monopterus albus. The sequence goes on from NW_018128219.1 coordinate 413,809, forward strand.
TATTGAAGTGTAGTGCTGCTGCACAGAGCCCACTGTCTCAGACTTCCACAAAGTTACTCATACTCAACCATCATTCTACACTTCATAGTCCAGCCGTTACCTCTCAGTACTCAGAGGCTGAAGGCACTACAGTAAAGAGCTGTAGGATGGTGGCTCCATTCATTTAGGCTAACAAATAGATGCAGACAGTCTGTAGAGCCTCTTAGATGCTGCGCTGCTCTCTAGAGGCCCAAAGGTTCTGCTGTGTTGCACATGTGACACCACCCAGATGTGATGTGTTGTTGAACTGTAGATGTTTGTATTGTCAGTTGTTTCATGTGGCACCACCCTGTTAATCAGGAAGTCAATGAGGAGATGTGGAATCAGTGTTGGTCTCCAAATGTTACATTGTGCAGGCTTTGCAGTTTTGACACAGGACCTGTTTTTAAATAAACCTCCTACTGTTTTCATGAAGGTGCTGTCAATTATTAGCAGTACTGTTGAAAGCTATCACCCTGTTTTTAGTATTGAAAATGGGTATTACTTTATAAAGCTTTTCTTAACTGAATGTTTTAGTTCTCCACAGAATTTTCTGAACAGCTGAGTACTGTCAAAGCAGCAGAGGTGAAAGAGCCTGAGCTGGAGAAAAGAGTGAACATTAACACTGTTGTGTTATTCAATGTAGTTCACTCATTCATTATTTAGCAGGCTTGAATTTCTGACCCAATAACCAGCAAAACACAGTAATAGCCTCATGATTTCTGTGAATTGAAAAATTGGAGTGAATTTTTTAGATGCCTATTACATCAAAAACCTTGCTCAGTTACATGTAATAACTATATTTAAATGTAAATTTAAAGATTAACTGAGTGCTGTTCAAACAAATTGACTACATGCAGTCTGTATTTAAAAATACTTCTAAGCCTGTCTAGTTTTAAAATCTTTTTAGCCTCATAGCAATAATACTCTGGAATAGTTGCATCATTTCCAACATGATGTAAAACCGACTGGAATGTTTCATCACTGCAACCAGTCACAACATGAGAAATGATTATTTGTGGTTCAATAGCTCATGAAATGAAAGTTAAAACTTTTCAGTGATTCCAGTGATGTACAGTACATGTTTCACTGCTGGGGAACAACCTGGCCGTTTCCATGTCCACAGACTCCATAAGCATAGGCAGTGTGCAGATGTTATTCTGACCCGAGGATGAATCCACCATGCCTGGAGTTTGGCTGTCAGGACAGAAATCGCTGTCCCTGTCCTCACCCTGCAGAAATGCAGTAACATTTAGTTAAGACAGGCTTTGGGTTACAGATTGGTGTCCAACACGGAGGTGTACTTTGACACTGAATGTATGAATGAAGAAATGAGATGCCAGCTCAGTTTCTTCAGGCTTAGCATGAGAGATTTTGGAGAACAGCTGTTCAAGTTTCCATGGTAACCAATTTGAGTTCAATGTCCTCTACATTATGGAATGGAAAACTGTTTCCCTCAGTTCAGGGTTAACAAATTCAGCACTTTCACTGGTTGATACCGAATTATTAGCTTGTCCATCCAGTGGTGTCCAGCACCACTCGTTACCAGGTGACGTCCAGTTGTTATAGCAGTCCCCTGAAACTCTCCCCAGTCCTCAGAATAAAGTTGTCGGCAAGCCTGTAAAAACGGGTCCCGGAGAGAGCTAAGGAGCACAGGAAACAGACCATAACAGCAGGGCTGGCCTCTGATCATCTGGCATCAGAAACCTTACAACAAGGGCTGCAGGAGACTATTGAGCAAATTGTCTCTTTGCAGTCAGAATTCACACAAGAACAGCAAGGATGTGTGCAAAAAGCAGCAAGAGGAGTTGAGAGAGAAAAAATATTAAAACGCTATGGCAGAATGCATAAAGTAATAAGTAAGGATAATTATGAGATGCTTTGTGTGTGTTTTGTTTGAAATAATCATTAAAGAATGTGTAAGAGAAAAATGTAAAATGATTGTATTATATGGAATGGTGAAAAGTGCTTTTATATCCAATCTCATCACAAAGAGTGGAGAGTGCTGAGTCACAGAAAAGAGGAAGACACACATCCCTGAAAAGGGGAAGTGAAGTTGTATGACAGAGAGAGGAGTGTGATGAAAAAGTAGAAAGACACTGAGAAAGTAATAAAAATCATGTTCCATGTATAAAGATCTGATTAATAAATACTGTTTTAATCAATCTCTAATTAATAATCAATGTTTGGTCAAGTATAAGATTCAAATTATAAAAATCCAAGTTTAGATTTTAAAGCATTGATGGTTATGTGGAAAATCTGTGTGCAATTCTGATTGTTCAGTTGAAAGCGATAATGGGAACTTTTGTATTTCAAGCAGAAGTGGGTTTTCTGTCTTGTGTTAAGTATTAAGATGATAAGTTTTCTAAAGGAAGGGGAAGTAGAATCTGAGGCTGGATCTAACAAAAGCAGTCATGAACAGTTACAAGAATCCTGAACGCAATATGCAAATGAGTTTTGAAGAGCGACAGTGTGCAGGCCAAAAAAGTTATTAAGTGCAAACTATGGTATCTGGTTGGAGGAAGGGACTGAGTCTGCCGACCAGAACCCTTTAAAAACCCGGGCAGAAAGAGGAACGGAGGAGTCCTTCCACAGTTGCAGCCGGAGGCTCTGTCTGGTTGATTTCCTGACATCCAGAAGACCGAGGGACTGAAGGAACACAGCCAAAGGAGTAAGGAGGCTGCGGATTTATGTTTAGAAATGGTAGTTGATTTATTTAGACTGGAAGCCGATCAAGACAATTATTGATGATTTTAATGCTATATCTTGCTGCTTTGCTGTACCTCTTTTAAGCTCCTATATAAAATTCCTGAAAAGGTTTAATACTCTGTTTATTGAGTCAAGTTTTGATGATGCTGATTCTCATGATTTTAGTGGGTCTACACTTTCAATTAGTAATTGTTAAAGTTGCATATATTGCACAATTCCCATTGAGTTTTCAATTACACAATCAACAGCATTAATAGTATGCCAAACTTCTCAATGGTGTCTCAGAGAGTTAAAACAGGTAGTGGTAACCCAGCGGTGTTAACAAGCTGCCTGGTTGTGGATACCCCACGGGGACAAAACAAGCAGCACTTTTCTGATTGGGCTTGTTGCACGGGTGAATTCCATACATAACCAGCTGGCCATGAGAAGGGAGGCGGCATTTAGAAAGTTACATCAGAAAAGGGGTTATCTAAAATATCCAACTGTTTACTTGTTACTTCATATACACTATTCTCTAAATATCCTATCCTTAATAACATGTCAACTAAACACTGTGCAAAATAGATATGGTCTTAAGTGTCCAGTGACACAGCTTTCGTTGGTTATTTCAGACAAAATTTAACACTTCCTCAAAGAGCCAGAGTGTACTGGTTTATAAAAATTTCTCAGTACAGTGACATCTGAGGGTTTAAGGAGGTAGCTGCCACAGTAAACTGCAGGTTGTTGTTATTTGGGAGGTTTGGGGTCTTATCCTGAATTAATAACATGAAAGAGGGAGGTCTGCAGGGAACTCTGTTCGCAGGTTCATGGTAGTCAATTACTGAGTTAATATCCCCGTCATACAACCTCAAGCAGTGTTTGGAGCTTTAATATGTTTCAAATATGCCACCTTAGTGTGAGAGGTAAGCTTTATTCCTATGTCCAGGGGTTAGCATATTGTGGCCTTCAAACAAAGTCAAGAATTGTGCTGCTTCTCAGAATTCTGTTATTGATCCGGATTAAATGTTTGCCCTTTCTCTGGGGCCTGCTCACACCACAGTGACCCATGTAGTGTACCGAAGAGTGCATTGGCTCTTCTGCCTTTCTTTGATAAGCGAGTGTCACTTCACTTCAGGTAGGACATGTACAACTGTGATCCAGGTACAGACCGGCTGAAGTTTCCTACCTTACTCAGATGAAATATAAACTGAAAATGTTAAGGTATACTGCAAATAGAGTTTGAAACCTCAACAACACTGCCTGCGTTTTTTTTTTTTTTGCCATTCTGACTAATTGATGCAATGACAATTTTCAACAGTAAATAAAATAAGGATGCGTAGCTGGTCTGTTACCTTCACCTGGACACAAACAACAAGACAAGCTAAATAAAAAAAGGTTTACTTTCAACTGTTACTAAGAGAGAGGGCAAGCCAAACAAAGGGAAAGTAATAACATGACAATAAAAACTGAAAATACAGGAGGCTGATCCTGAACACATCAGAGGACCAGTAGCTGTCGGATGGAACACTTCCTGCTGGTGGTGATCCAGGACAGAGTTCTTCACTAGCCACCAACACTGACTGCAGAGAGAACAGAACAAGTGTGTTATGACACTACATGTCAAAATGAGCATAACATGGTCAGTTTACACAGACCGTCATGGTGTGGTGGTTTATCTACATGCCAAGAGGAAGAAGTGGAAAAACCCATTTTTTTTGGATGGACTCTACAGAAAACTAAAAGTTCATGTGAGGAAATCCAAGGTTTACATTATACTGTCCACACAACTAGTCCCGCAGATGATGAGAGCAACACAGCTGATTTGTCCTCATTGTGTTTAGAAAAAAAAAAATTACAAGCCATTTTGTCGTAGATACTGTTACTCTCAGAACAAATGTATGTTAGCAGTTGATTTAATGGAAGATGTGTATAATGTGAAAGCTGCTGAATGTGGCGATGGTCCAACCTGAACTCATCACTCCTGCGTCTCCATACTCTCATCCTCGCCATCTCCTCCCTCCTCCAGAGCTTCATCTTCCTCCTCCTTCCTCTCTGGAGGTTTCTCATAGGCCTTCTCTGACGGAGTGACGATCACACCATCCCATGTGGACATCTCTATTGCCAGGTCTGAAGCAACAAATTATTGTTTATTCGGCTTATTGCTCAGGCAGGCACAATTTGTATCCTCACAGCTCAATTGTGGAACTTGACGGTACATGTGGAAATAGCAACACGCTTAAGATTTGCCCCTCACATTTGAACATGTTTACCAGGGATCATCATACTGGAAGCACAATCGGGTGTGACGAGATCTCGTGAAATTAAAACGTGATGATATTTTCTCATTAAAGCAAACGCTGTCTTGCAATATCAGCACATAACAGAACCAGGGCAATAGCATGACGGAGTGTGAAGACGGAGTGACGGTATGTTTACATTAGTCCGGCAGAAACAACTTCCTGCTGTGTTTTAACGCACAGGGCTGTGTTGGTCGGGGGATGAGGGAGTCGACATGTGTGGCTTAGTTCACACCCCGTGAGTTTCTGTTGTGGTTAGCCATGCTGCTAACACAGCCTACTCTAACCTAGCATCAGGGTGTCTGCAGTGATTGATAATAAATACTGTTTAACATCCAGCATGAATAAACGCATGGCGTGTAATTATGGTGCATTAATTGTGGCCCAGATTCAACAGTGAACAGCAGTGAATGCTCATCCTAACAAGGTAAACAAAAGTCTTCTTCCCTTGGACACCCACGTCCAGATCATACCCTGTATGCGACTAGTCAACACCGCGCCTTAGCCGGATCATCTCTTCTGTTTGTCCATCATCTCCAAACTTGGAGTTTGCTGGCACAAGAGGAGCACCCGTTAGCTTTTTTACACCAATGTTACTTGTGTGAGGTGGCACACCTATACTGCTGGTGAGTGTCGTGGGCCTGTGTTTAACTTTGTGTGGACTGTAGTAACATCACTCCTATCAGCTGCTGCTTCTCATTGGAATGTAAGGATGACTGCTATATACAGTACACGTTACTCATATCTAGCCAGTTGATTTACTTCTAAATAAATAACAGATTTTATCTTACAGCTGGCATCTCCCTCCAGGCCAAGGATCTTCCTGTAACCTCCATGAGAGAGCACCCTCACCAGTGTCTGAGCTGTGAAACACACCATGTCCTGCACAAACAAACACACAGACATTATCACACCACCATCAGTCATACCACTGTAGTGGTTGAAAATAAACAAGGTTCCAGAGGTAATATGTAATAGAACAGTATGTAGTCCATATTTAGATATTATTTGTAATAGTTGTGTAAGGATGGAAGGCTGAGCTAAGTGTTTACGGAAGCTTGATCTGTTTCTGGCGCAGGCAAGAATATCTTGGGCTGTGTCCCCCTTGTTTAACCTATGGGTCAACATCCCGAGTGACTTCCTACTCAGATAGGGAATGGATATACTGTAGCTGCAGCCTTATGTGAACTGATCGTGTGCTCTTTTCAGGTTTAGAAAAAGGAAATGTGCGCTAGGTCAATGCGACCTAGAAGTTCACGTACTGGACAGTTTAGACAATGCTCGGAAGAAAGTATATGGGCAGCTGGCATGGGACCGCGTCTTCATGGCTCAGGCCATGGAGGGCTGTGCAAGTGCGAGCAGATAAAAAGCTGGGTTAGAGCAGGAGAAGGAGAGAGGATGACCATGCTACCGTGAAAGGTGTACCGTAGACCCGGGGAGACTGACAACTGACTGTGGGTTGACAGAAAGACTGACTCGGGACCAACAACAACTGACTGGTGCGTTTGACAATCTTCTTATTTAATGCTTTATCTATCACATTGCAGGAGGAGAGTCCCTGTTCTCTGTTTCCCTAACTACAAGATTATCTGTTTAAATACTACTCTATTCAGAATAATTGTAATATTAAATGATCATTTAAATTGGGATGGCTTGTCTGAATTAATTTAGTTGGCATCACACTCTAGCCACGACACCACATTTCTGAAAGCCGTCTCACTTGTCAGGAGTTTTCTGACTCAAACATCTGGTTGTCCAGATAGCTCTTCTGTGGTCAAACGCTAGAAGGCATGCTACTGCCTCACTGCAAACAGAATGTGGGTGCTAGCAGAATAATTAAGCTCCCTGTATCACCTGCAGTAAAGGGGCAGGATCACACCCACCTGTTGTTCCAAAGTCATGACTGTGTGCACTCTGAAGTTTCCACTCTCACAGGGGTCAGTGATGCCCACAGAGCCAGGCAGAAAGAGACCAGCAGCCAGCATCTGCAGGCAGCGCCTTCAAAACACAAGTCCAGCTCAAAGCTTAGAGACAGTGTCTGATCCTTAGTGATCATACAGCAATGAAAAGTAAGGTGAGAGAACCAACCTGTAGGCCGCATTCAGGGACAGGGGCTGCCTGGACGGGTTGTTCATCACTGCAGAGTGGCCCTGAAACAGACACCAGCCTTACCACCATGACCTCATCACTTGTAGATTGATACTACGTTATCTTATCACTCTGGACATGATGTCTGTAAAATGTCAAGACCTGGGGACTTGTGGTCTTACCAGCAGGTCCAGGATCCAGGGTGTGAGGGGTTCAAAACCAGGGAAGCGCAGCCTCAGGTCCTTCAGCAGGCGGATCAACACTTTTACCCTGAAAATGAGGACAATCAGATAATGCAGTAAGTTCAGGTGAGTGTGCTCATGCCTACGTTTATGCATGAATCAACTCTAGTGGTAGAAAACAGCAGGCCAGTAAGACTTCCTCACGTTGACTGGGAGGCATTCTCCTCAAACCAGCGGGCGTGGCGAATGGCAGCGAGCGCGCTCTGCAGCACCTTGATGTCCACTGGAGAAACAAGACAATAAATCCTAGTGTCCCAGGGTGGATTCCCACCATGGACTTCATGTCTTATACATTTACCAAAAAGTCTAATTAACAACCTTGATTGTGACAATCACAGAGTAAAACAGCACTCATTTGTCAAATCAACACATGGTTTGTACAGTAAATAAAGCAGATTATTGTCACTGTATTCTCAGTTTTATGACACATTTCTGAACTTTTATATTTTATCTCCAGAACCTGAACAATCTGCGAGTCAATTTGGCAGCATTTTAACAAATCCTTTAGCTTTTTTGGAGTTAATTGTTTTTTCAAATGTTAAAAATGTAGCATAATGGATGTTGTACTGTAACCAGTGGTCACTTATAAAGTTTGTTCACATTTTGCCAGATGCTTTTCAAAAAGACTGGGCTCTCTAGGACCTGTCTTGACCAACAGAAGTTTTACTAAACCCTTTTAACTATGACTTAATTCAAAATGGAGTGAAACTGAGTGAGTGAAAATAGCTGTGGCCTACACTGAGACATAATTACCGGAGGAATCCTCAGGAAAAACGATAAGTTGACTGTGTACGGTTTTCTGAGCAAAACAAAGGCAGCTGTTACAGGGCCACCAGGTCTGCTGACGTGGCTTTTGTTAGCTGAGCAGTTGTGAGCTGAGACTTCCGACATGTCTGCCATAGGACATGGTTGTTGCTCCGAAAACAAAAAAACAACTAACAATCAAAAGAGATCTCCAGAAACCTACTAAATAATAAAACACTGGCAGAGTGATACCTGCAGGACCGGCGGCCTCAATTATCCCACTGTTTCTCATTTATTTAAAATATCATGGCCCAAAATTGAAGAGGTTGTACAAAAAAAAAAAAAAAAAAAAAAAACCCAAAACAAAGTAGAGACATTTCCTCTACACGCTGAATATATATGTGTGTGTGTGTTGTGCACAGAGAGTTCATACAGTGCAGTTCAGGGTCGAGCTTGCGCAGGTTGGGAGGGACGGTGGTGATGAGGATCTTGACAGTAGCATCAGCTGAACTGATCTCAAAGCCTGTCTCATTGGTCAGCATGGACAAAACTGAAACCAGGAGATACACAGTTGCACAGTAAATACATCTGAAACGAGCAATAGCACATTATCAATTAAATATTTTTCATTTTGGTCTATAAAATGTTGTGTGCCCATATGGATGTGAGAATAAGTCTTAGTCGGGCTGCACAATTATAGCAACAATCATAATCACTATTTTCTTTGGTCAATACTGAGATCACAATTATTTAACCCGATTATTTTGGAAACATCAAGGATTTATTAAACTTTTAAAAATGTTTAACTGTGTTTTTTTTTTAAATTAATTAGTTCAGTTGAGCCATTAGGTATTCTAAATAAAACGTTGCTACTTCAGGTTAACAACACTGCCAACCTTAAACAAAACGCTCAGTCTGCTGCCCAACACAGCATCTCTCATTTAACCATACTTGGCAGCACTGTATCAGAAGTAAAGTCCTTCAAGTTCCTGGGCTGCACTATCTCCCAGGACCTGAAGTGGACGTCCAACATCAGGACCATCACCAAGAAGGCACAGCAGAGGATGTACTTCCTGCGCCAGCTCAGGAAGTTCGACCTGCCCCAGGAGCTGCTGATACAGTTCTACAGAGGAATCATCGAGTCTGTTCTCTGCACCTCCATCACTGTCTGGTTTGGCTCAGCAACCAAAAAGGACAAGTACAGACTTCAGCGGACAGTGAGGACTGCAGAAAAGGTCATTGGTGTGAGCCTGCCCTCCATGGAGGGCCTGTACACCGCACAGGTCAAAAGGAGGGCGGTGAGGATCACTGCTGATCCCTCACACCCCGGATACAATCTGTTTGAACTCCTCCCCTCTGGATGGCGCTACAGGTCACTGTGCACTAAGACAACCAGGCACAGGGAGTTTCTTCCCCCAGGCTGTTACTCTGATGAACACTTAACCCAAGACAGTATGATTGGACAATAACCCTCAGTGCAATACCTGTGTATATATACATTGTATAGATTAGACAGACTTGTACAGGTCTCTAGTACTCTGTTTTAAATACTCTATTTTTATCCCTAATTATCTCATTTCAATGAAAATTCCTTTGTTGTCTGCATTGTCTATTTATACTGCTTTTTCTGCATCGTTTGCACTGTTTGTTGATGTTAATACTGCTATTTTGTTATATTACACATCCATATGTTGGTTTACTGTCTGCACATTGAGAGCTGACGTACCTGAGTCAAATTCCTCATGTGTCCAACAAACCTGGCCAATAAAGCAGATTCTGATTTAACACAAATTTATCCCATTTGTTTCTTAGGAGACTGGTTGATGTAGAGTAAGAAGAGTTACAATGATTAAGACCTACTCTAAACTACACAATTACTGTTTTATGACCAGCTTGAAAAATCCTGAACCCATCCTTTAATGTGGGCCACATTCAAATAATTAATCACTAAAAGATACTGATGTCTACATGTCATTTACCCAACCCACCGAAAAACCGACCAACAAGGGGCTCTAAGTGCATCACCTTCAGTAGGGTCCTGTGCACGAAGGGTCTCCACTACTTTGTTTCCAAGAGCAGCAACTGCCTCCACTGTAAAAGAAAAGATCATCATCACCAGTCAACATTCATTTAGAGTCTCCAGACTTTGGACTGCTAGCATAGAGACTGATCCACAGGGGTATCTAATGTGATTAAAATGCAACTACTTCAACAGACCTAAAGAGTGACAAGCACCAACACCTCGAAAGGCCTTCAAGTCAAAAAATAAGAACAGCAGCAACTTTGTTTTAGACAGGGTTCCAATTTGAATAACTATACCAAGTCTCTTCAGTTTGGAAGCAGGTGACATCACTTCCTAGTGATCACTCACG
>NW_018128219.1:424279-424497 GCF_001952655.1 Monopterus albus
ATGTCAGCAACATTGTGTCCTGTTGTCATGGTACCCTTCTTGTAAGAGCCCACCTGGCGCACCTCTTCTATTTGCTATGAAAAGACACAGGTACAACATTATTCAAATAAACTGTACTCATTTTATTAATTAAAACCACACTACTCACAGGCTCCACATTTAGAAAATAACTAGAGATTAATATTTACACTGAACTATGGTTTGACCACAAGTTGTCT
>NW_018128219.1:424536-430653 GCF_001952655.1 Monopterus albus
ATAATAACATTTCACAGTGACAGTGTGACACAGAGATGTTTCTCAGTTCATTTGTACTGTGACCAAACTGATCACCTAGGAAGCTATTCAAATCATACAAACAAGTTCATTATTATTGTAGTGGTTAGCAATAAACCAGATTTCAGAAGAAATATGTAATAGAACAGTATGTAGCTCATATAGACATTATTTGTTATTAGCTTGTGTGAGGGAGAGCTGAGTGGTTATGGGTTCATTAAGTTCATGTGAGTTGGACAATGGGCTTATGTAAGTGGTCAAGATGTTTCCTGTTTTTGAAGTACATCTCAGAGTGGTAAAAGCAAACTTAATATAGTTAATACTTATTAGCATAGTTCTAAGAATCCTAGTAGAATCCCAAGTATGGTCAGAGATGAACCCTCTGTTCTTTTGTGAGGGCCTCTGCAGGAACATTGAGTCAAGCTTCCTGTTTTCCAGTACAGGCTAGGGGTTGCCAGAATAGAGGAGTGAGAAGGGTGGGGGCCCGATGGATGTCAAAACTGACAAGTTGCAGGAGGTTAGGAAATAGCTATATAGTCAGCTGCAAAGCTGATAAGACAGACTTAGACTGCTTTATCTATTCCATTGCAAGAGGAGAGTCTCTGTTCTCTGTTCCCTAACTACAAGATTATGTGTTTAAATACTACTCTATTCAGAATAATTGTAATATTAAATGATCCTTTAAATTGTAATGGTTTGTTTGAATTTATTTAGTCGGTATCACACTCTAGCCACGACATTATACAGGTACAGTGTATAGTGAGATGATACGTGACTCACCACTTCAAAGTTGCCGGGTGCAACAATCAGGTTGTCAATGACATTATTGATCTTTGTGACCAGGGACAAGATGGAGGACTAAAGGCAGAAGAGACCAATAAACAAGCTTTTTGTCAATCAGCCAACATAAACAACATACTATGCACAAAACAAATTTGATGAGACAAACACATGTCGCCTGTGCAGGTCTGTGGTCTGACCTGCTCTGCAGGTGTGGGGCTCAGATCCTGGTTTCTCTTCAGTAGACACTCGCTGAAAGCAGTCTCGTCAGGTGCTGGCTTCACTCTGGGGAAGGCCATCTCACACTTGTGACAAACAAAAGCATGCTTCAGTACTCGCACTGCTGCTCAGTGCTTCATCTGCTTTACTACCAGCCTACTCACACTAGTGAACTACAGAGGTACCTTTATCAAGAGAACATTCTCTCCTCCACATCAATCATGCAGAAAAATGGCCATAAGCATAACTAATGTAACTTAACACCTGCTTAACACCAGGGCCCATACCGACAAAGCATGTAGTATTTGGCCAAACTTTAAGACTCCATAAATTTTTTTGTCAGAGTGACTCACAAAGCCTTTTAGCGCTATAGGTAGGTCATACATTGACGAGATACAGAGGCAGTCCAGAGGACTCCAAAGTCACAGAGCTGGTAATTATAATGAACTTTTACAAAGGATTCTACTGGCTGACCGACACTTCAGCCCAATCCTGTAACAGAAGGTGTGATGCTTGAATACCTCTATGCTACTTGGACACAACAGTAAGGCAACGTGCATTCTGCAGGCCCCAGTTTGACCTCAGTTCAATAAATGGGAATTAAATCAACTACAATCAACAGATGAATAAAAGTGGTTTCATGAATATTGCCGGACTAATTTGATTTCAGGTGGGACAAAGTCACGTCATTTTTTGATGGTATACAAAGCCAGATACAATACAGTTGATGCATTGATATCTTACTTTATTTTAATTTCAAGTGTTCTTCAATGCTCCTATGTATTAATGAACATTTTCACATCTAGTACACTAAGTAGTCACTGTGGACATCATGATGAAGTTCACTCATGAAACATAATGTCATCAATAGCAACGAGGTCAACCTTGCTCCTGTTCTTATCTCAGGAGTTCTCTCGGTTCTTTAGTAAAAACTGCTCTCAGCAGCTTTGTGAAAAGAAACTCCTTGTTAGAAACCTTTAGCCTCATTTAGGAAGTCTCCTGGTGGTGCAATAAGATCCCTGTTAATACAGCCCCTGGACACTGCAACATCACTCTTAGGCGCAAAATATACTTCATACTAGTACACAAGCATCACCTGCGTCACCTGAAAATCCTATCATGACAAGTGCAACTTGTAGTCTGAGCGTTGCCGCTAGGGGGTGCTATGGCATGAAACAACAACAGAAAGCCGATCCTTTCTGTTTGGGTTAACTTCTGTTCAGAGCAACCATGACTGAGCAGTTTCATGAACATATAGCTGAACTTCGTCACCTCTTCATTCAGACAGGAATGCAATTGAAAATGCTCTGGCTGAAATTGTAACTGCTCTAAACCACAAGTACAACAATAAATGTTCCTCCATGTTTGTTCACTTCTGTGGTCATAAAGTGTTCTGACCCTCAACTGTCAGATATCGCCACCTTGTGGACAGAGCTTGAACACCTCCATCATTCTGTTACAGTGACTGTTGACTATGTTCACTGGAGACGTGCATTGTGCCAGGCACTGTCATTTGTGTACTTGTGTGAAATATGCTTTAGGCCTTAGGTGAGGCCACAGGTGCAACGAGCCCCATCTGACTACACCCAGCTATGTTCAAAGAGACGCTGGCTGCAGTCAGATGTGAAACAAAATTAAACTTGTGAGCAGAGAGAACAGGGAAACGCTTTGTACTCACCACATAAAAATCAAATGGGATGTGTGGGACAAATGGACGGTACCTAAATCGGAATAAATAAAAGATCGACAGTTTGTAGCTGTAACTGACAGCATTAACAATTAACAGCATACAGAAACATTTTCCTAACTTTTCTTTAATGAAAAATTAAACTGTAATAAAAACAAAACATTGTGTTAAGTTTAAAGTTTACTTTCAGTCTTTTTTTAAACCACCTAAAAAATGAAGCACAATATTTGTACGAATGTGTGTTACATCAGTCCTAGTGAGTGCACACTGCTTTTTGAAGTGTGTGTATTTCCTGTTTTACTGCAGGTTGGGTACACTGTAAATAGAATTGCATTGCATGTGTAGCCAGTCATTTCCTCAGTGTCTACTATATGTCAGAGATTTGGATGTAGTTTTAGTGGTATGACGTACTGTGCCGACGCTTTGAAGTCAACAAATCCAGGAATTGTTTAGTGAAGTGCGCATCGAGGCTTGTATTGTTTATGGTGAGTGACACCATCGATTAAGTTTGAAGCCTCGCTGTGTGTAGCAGTTCAAGAGGTGGTTCAAATTTTTCTGCGATGTATTGGCAGATATAAAGCCCAAGACAATCTCCACACAACTTGTGGGTAGTGTTGAAGTAGTGAGGGTTCGTGAGTTACGCATTTCCAAAATGAGGAATTGCTTAAACCCCAAATATCGTTTTTAAATAAAAATGAATAAAGTGTCCCCCTACATCAGTCACACAAGCACCTTCACTGTCCTTCTCTGTTACAAGCACGTTCACTTTGTTAACTGCCACAGTTTGAAAACATAATTGTCCCCCTGTCATTATTATATGACTTTTTCAACTATTGATGTAAAGGAGGAGGTTCACTTTGGTATGTGTCCCACTACCATGGAACGTCAATTAGAATGCATTAGCCAAGAAACTCTTATGCACACTATGTACAAACAAACAGGTTAATAGAGGGATACAAAAACACATTGTGTGAATGGGTTATCATCTTGTCCTCGCAAGAGAAAAATGCATAGTTAAGTGGCAGTCATCATTCCCATGCCCAAACTGTGGTGAGACTGCTCTTGAGTATATCAGACCCAGTTAAAGTGACTATGAACACATCTGCCTGTCTTAAAGTCTTTGACCAGCAGGGGAGTTTGTGTGCACATGAAGCCTCCAGAAATGAACCATTTTGTGAACCAAATGGCTGGACGTCTTCAAGGCTTCATGAAGCTTCATCTCGCCATAACTGGTAGCTTTCCCTAAGCCAAGGCATTACACACTCTCTCTCTCTCCCTCTCCCTCTCTCTCTCTCAGCAGGCAATCCATGGTTTAGGCTCAGTGGTTCATACTGTAGTTAGTGTCAGTGTTAGACTGTCTGGTAAATTGGTCTATGACCACAATGACCAGTTGTGGTTGGAGCTAGATTGATAAATATTACACTGTTTGTTCCAAAAAATAAAGTTTTTTTGCTGTGAAATTAAAATATATCTTTGCATACTAAGAAACGTGAGTTCCTTGAAAAGTACTATATGTATAAATGTATTATTATAATTAATTAGATTTGATAAGTGGATCTAGAACTGGATTCAGATTAGATAAAACGGCATCAAACTCCAGCCCTAGTCCGGACTGAACTGCTCACAGTAACTAACCTCTTTATACACACTCGGCGCAGTTGTACATGTTTACTGAGGAAATGGGTAAACGCAACGATCAACCTCGGGATTTCAATAATCGATAGGTAATAGCTCAAGCATGAATCACAATGAATCCGACTAATTAGAAAAATCGGTATTTTTATCCAGCCCTAAAACGAGCAGCCGACTAGGCTTTTCAGCCATGATGCATTCAAGATAAATACAAGTGAAGTCAGAGGCTGAACTCACCCCTGGACAAGTCCTCCACGGGACCCGAAGCGGCCTCCCCGCCCCCTGCCGCGGTCCCCTCTGGACACAAACACAGTAACACACAGTAACATGTGGGAACAGCTCACAAACATTGGCAAGTCAAAGCTAACCTAAAGTAGAGAGGCCTTGGTGGCTCTGCTCGGGTACATTTCAAACCCCTTAAGAACATGAATGCTTTCTGTCTAAACTCACGCTCCCATACACATTAGCCTAGCTAGGTTCATTCATTCGTTCACGTACTTGGCAAGGCGATGACAGCTAACGTTAGCCTTGTGAGCACTTGTTAAATAACTCGTTAGAGTAAAAAATCATCGACACTTGAAATACTGAAATCCTACAATGAATGCGTTAACTTTACCAAACGAATTAACGCTAGAACCCAAGAAACAAAGCCCGCTGCTAGCATAGCTGGCTAAACTAGGCCAGATGATCTAACCATTACAATCAACACTCTGCTTGTATAAACCGTTAAACACGATGGAATTTAATGCTCAACACACTGAAATATAATCACCTCATTGCGTACGACGTCTTGATTATTTAATACTAAAATCTTAGGAGAACTGTTCACAACCCCTCAATAAACCTACTGAGGCAGAGTTAACTTCGTCTTCTTCTTCGTTTTCTTTCTTCTACCGATAATAAAAAAGCTGTTCTCATATTAGCCTACAATCAGCTCAGCATTACCGCCACTTGCTGGACGGGAGTGTGGTGTGGCGCAGCTGATTGAGAGAACAAAAGACTACAATTTCAGTTCATTTCCTGTTTTTAAGTAGTTGATTAGAAAGCTTTCTATGCTTTCCAAGATGCATTTCAAATTAATTTCAAATCAATTTATTTATATAGCCCCCTTATACAGTGTCAAATCACAACACGAAATCACCTCAAGGCACTTATAGTAAGGTTAAAACCTTACACTAATATAATAAAAACCCAATAAATCCCCTTGAGCAAGCACACTGGGGAGATAAAAGTCCCTTTAATGGAAGAGAACCTGTAGAAAGAAACAGGCTGTTGGTGGGTGGCCTTCTGTCTCTATCGGTTGTAGTGAGTAGAGAGCAGAGAATGAAAAGAAGAGCATCAACCAACAACAGACAAAGAGATGGTAAGTTAGTGTGACCAGTGACCGCTCATGCATGACAGTGGTGGAAGATGTACTCAGATCCCTTACTTAAGCAAAACAGTGTAAAAATACTTTGTATAAAAGTCCTGCACTTAAAATGTCATTTAAAAGTACAAAAGTATTGGCATCAAAACATACTTAAAGTACTAAAAGTAAAAGTATTCAATATGTAAAATGGCACATCAAACATTAATGTATATCATATTATTGGATTCTAATTACTGATGAATTATTGTGTACATCACATTTAATGTTGCAGCTGTAAGAAGGGAGCTAGTTTTAACTAGGTTATATGCTTATAATTTGAAGTACCGAAAGGTTTGAAAAATAACAAGTAACTAAAGTTATAAAATAAAAGTAGTGGAGTAAAAGTATAATATTTGCTTCTAAAATGTAGGGA
>NW_018128219.1:430705-437177 GCF_001952655.1 Monopterus albus
TTAAAAACCATTTACATACCAAAACGTCTGCCTGTTCCAAATTCACAGACCACATCACACCTAATAGGTTCTCCAGAACAGCTGATATTATATGCAACTGTGGCTTTTTATAGCCTTTGTACCACTTGGAGTGATATCTCATGTATCATTATTAAATGTGAAAACAGGGATCAGTGATTCTTATTTTGTGCTTATAGTTATAAATGTACTGGAACAGGCTATATTATTTATTAATGAAAGAATGACTAACGTATTTGTTCTAAATAATAAGAATTAGTAAAAAGACATAAAAAATGAAAACTTTAATTGCATTTGACTGTGTGTAGAAGCTGGCATAGTCTGTTGCCGGGCAGTGAGAAGCCTTCATAATCCTATAAACTCTTGTTCTGCATCTTCAGGTGAATAATGTGAAGACTGTCCCCAGTGGGGTCTGTGGATTATCCAGAGTAACAGGAACACTGCTCCTATAAATACATATTGCTTTTGAAATATCTGCATAGCATTTTGAATACTGGGATTAGCTAAAACCAAACTGTCTGACTGGAGAAAATAGCTTTTTGTGATTTTTGGTGATCATAATCATTAAATAAAAAAGTACTTTTACAAAAAATTGTTTTATTGAGCAAAACTGAGAGTGACAAAGACTATGTGTGTATATAGAAATTAAGAAAAGACATTCTAATAAACACTGCTGTGTTTTTAATGAAAATTCCTGGGTTTATGATCTCAATGAAGTTAAATGAAATTTATGTACTAAAATTAAAGTTAAACAAGCAAAAAGCCTGTTGTTGAAGTCTAGCATGGACAATCTAAGATTTTTTAAAAATGTTTCATCAATATACAATCTACTGAAGTAACAGTACCTTAGGCTTAAATATTACTTTGGATTCACTGAAAAATCTGTGCAAAAAATGAGATGATTTATAGAAATACAGAAGAATAATAACTTTAGGAAATTACCAAGACTGGAAATACAAAGTGAAATGTCTCCAATATAATGTGTAATGAACTATTATACATAAAAACTTATTCAAAAAAGAAACGCTTCAGTAATTATGCCACACTACAGTGACTGGTTAGAGTAATGAGTGATATCTGTTCCTTATAATCAGTGTAGCTGTAACTTTATTTTCACTGTGATGTGGTGTTCATAATGTTGAATAAAATTATTAATAAAGTTATACTCTAGGATTGGTTCTAACATTTGATGGAATTAAGTACTTATCCAGTAGAAGATTGACACCACGATTGTTGCTTATTTAACCTGTGTGTTCACTTTGTTTGTGTATGACTATTCTATCATATTAGAAAAGGAATAGTTAAAGATTTTATTTTAGAATACATAAGTTTACATACCTATATGTCACAGTTATGTTTACATAGTTACATATCACCCTATGTGTTCACTGAACCACTGGTTAATATTTACTGTGTGAGTCACCGAGGCACTGTTCAACATTATAGGGTCTTGTCCACTAAAGTACTGAATCTCATTAGATTTACAGCTGTGGCTAAGAGAGTCCACAGTGAATTTATTATCACCACTGAGCTAGTGGAGCCAGGGGAGTTACGGGTCACTGGAACTCCAAGATTAGTTAAACAGAGATTAGATCTGGAGGCTTGCAGAGGAGAAAGCTTCAATGGTAGGAACATTATACACCCACACACACACAGGCAGAACAGTTTTAATTAGTGAAACAAAGAGCAATGCCTAATATGGAGCAGTTAGTTGGAAACAAAGGAAGAAGTGAGTGTGTATGTAGGAATTCAGGCAGTATAGATATTCTTCCCCTTCCTAGGGCGCTGTCCTCGATGATTGGAGCAGAGAGGACGTTGGAGGACGGATGGACTGAAGGACCAATGGAACAGCACGAGAGGCACCAGATTAACCCACATCACACATTTCAAAATTGTATTAATTACTGGGTTCAGGAAGTATAGGGGCTCCTCTTTTCTGAGGAAAGACCGAGCCACACCTGTGTTCTTTGGAATGGGCTTCAGAATAGTTGGAACCCAGAGCACTCTGTAATTGATTTTCTTTAACATTGTAATAAATATCTTAAAGGTTGTTCTGACTTCGACTCTTCCTCAGAAACGAACATGCAGGGTGGTTGAGTCCAACAATACATATGTTTACAATTAATCATTGTGTGGTTTCCACAAGGACTCCAAACAATATTAAGGTACAGAAAAACGCTGTCTGACACATCTGAAGAGGAAAACCAGCTGTGGCAGGCAGTCAGGGCTGTAGTCTGGGTTTTAGCAGTTGCAACTACAAGCACTATAGTTACAGTATCACTTCCCAATAGCTCCAGGCCCACCTGTTGGTGTGCATTAAATATGCAAATGATAACTGTTATAGCTGTGGGGGGAGGCCATCTCACTGATGAATGAAGGAAACCTCAGTTATGTCAAATGAAGAAGAGGAGACTCCTAATAAATTCAGTTTTTTAAATGCTAGCTCAAACTTTCTGTTTAAATGGCTAGACAAATGGGTTTAATGTTACCTTCTATCTCATATGCCTCCATGTTTGTGAGTGAATATTAAAGATTATGATTGTTTTGTAGGCCTGTTATTCAAAGAGATTCACTTATTTGTCTGGTTATCTCGCCATAGTGAACTGATATTTTGTGATCATCACAACACATAATCATTATTTCATTGTCTCCAGAAAAAGTTGTAGACTCATCCATTCATTATTGTTCAGTACGTATCCAGGTGGGGGACCTGATATGCGACCCTTCCAACTGCTTTATGAAGGGGACATCCCAACCAGAGGCCCAGATTACCACTCTGAGATCCACACCTTGTGATGTCAGCCCAGATGTTTTATTCTTTCTATTTTGAGGAAACTCTTATAAACATAGGCCAACAGTGGAATGTATACTAAATTTAGTTCAATAGCGAGCAACGAAAAATGGCAAATGTAGTATCTAGGGTTTTGGACCTTAAAAATCTGGATAAGTTGACCTCTACTACTTTGATTTTAATCCACTTCTTCTGAGTCTCCCAGCTTTAAGGAAGCACTAAATCACTGAGGTAATCTCAAAATAACAAAATAATAAATAAAATATTAGAAGCAACAATGAATGGTCAAACAGAGAGTAGACTGGCTGCTGGAATGAAATTAAGACATAATATTTAGAAGAGCAGCAGTCATAGAAGTTCTAGGCAAGAGCGATTTAAGATTTCTGAAAAAGAATAGTGCCATATTGAATCTGGCTTTATTCTACCCATCCATTATCTACACCACTTATTCCTGAACAGGGTCGTGGGGGGGCTGGAGCCAATCCCAGCTGACATTGGACAGGGTCCACCCTGGACAGGTCGCCAGTCTATCAAAGGGCCAACATGTAGACAAAAAAATCAAACACTCACTCCTACCCAGAGAGAACCCATGCAGGTACAGGAAGAACATGCAAACTCTGCACAGAAAGGCCCCAGGTTAGCTTGAACCCAGAACCTTCTTACTGAGAGGCAACAGCACTAACCACTGTTCCACTGTACCGCCCAGCTTCAGCCTGATTAATACAAAAAAATAAACACACTGTTAGAGAAGTGACTATCCAACATACTCTTTGCTTTCCCGTTGTTGCTTGTCAGTCCTTGTTATTCTATTTATCTGAATACAATTATTTAAGTGAAGTGTTCTTAGTATTTGTAGAATAAATCAACAGTACTAGTAAGACTGATTGACATAACCACAACATGTGGGTCTAGCAGTGCTAACACCGATGCTGTTCATGACATGCCAGAAGTGAAAGGATTGGATAACAACCTGGTGTTTGCATGTAAAACTTATTGGGGCATTCACATTTATTCATACATATCCGCTACCATTAAGAGATCTGTTGTTGTCACCTAAGTATCTGAGTTGTCAAGCTAAATAGGAGTCCTCTCTTAGCCCTCTTTAAATGGAATCCCAATTATAATGAGCACCAAGAGTCTGACAGGAATAGTCCTTTCCAGATTACATCCATATTTACAGTTACTGACATGTCATGACACCACAGTGAGCAATGCATGTTGAGTTCAGGGTTCTGTCATCACAGCCTCTATTGGCTCCACCTGGGGCTCAGTGGGTGGAGTGGAGATGTCCTCTAACTGCTCAGAATCTGGCTCAGTTACAACTACAGCCACCTGTTAACACAGAGAACAGAAAACTGTGAACAGGATTTGTAGTGATTAACATATTCAACTGTAATTTAAGAATGTGGTTACAATTTTCCATGATTGGTTCAACTGAAATGAATCCTGTTGTGTTAGCTCTGCGGGAACACTGCTGCTGCTTTGCTATAGTTAACAGACTTAGTAGATGTGATTTGTTGAGTATACAGTATATTCAAAGGTTCAGTCAATTCAGTTTGCCACAGCTGGACTCCAATCAAGCAAAGGCAAAGCTGGGGGTTGGCCAGGGGTGGAACTGACCACCCCTAGAATCTGAGCCACTTCTGGTGCCACCCCTGTCATAGTCTAAATGATAATGATAATCACAAATTATGATGCTTGTCAGTATTCATGAATGAAAAATGAAAAACAATGACAAATTGTTGTCCCAGGCTGGGTGTAAATAATGACTGCAGCCAAAGTTAGCTAAATAAAAGTTAGCTAAATAAAGTGTTCTGTGTCTCATTTTAGATATAAATAATTAGATTCTTACAAATGCATGGCTATTACTTTAGAGAACTAGGGGTTTAATTTACTTTTTCAAACGTGACCTGACCACCCTCTTCAAAATGTTCTAGATCTGCCCCTGCAGTCAAGGTCTAGACACAGCTAAAAGACAATTAAAGAAAACAGTGTAACTGTCCAAATGACATGTTTCATTTGAGATGTGGGTTTATGTTTGTTGTTAATGGTGAGTTATTATTACTATTGAGGAATTGGTTGAAATGTCGTGAATGGGATGTTAAGTGTTAACAGAGATGAGAAGATCTGAGAAATGCATTACTTTTGTTGGTAAAGAGGTTTATTTTGAAGGGCAGTGTGCCAACCATTTGACTGGAGTTGAGTGAGGGGCGCCAATGTGGCATTATGGGACAGAGACAACATGGACAGAGAAGAGACATACAGCCCCAAAGTTATTTTCTGCACAGGGTTTTAGAGGTGCAAACGGTGAGGTGTACATATGTTGTATTTGTGCTTAATGCTGGTCATGTGCCTGTATTTGTATATATTTAAGATTTTTTATCGTTACTTTGTAGTTTTCACGGTGTCTGAGGAAACACAAAGAGAGAAAAATAAAACTTTCTGAAGACATCTGTACGAAGCGTGGCGATCCTAAAAACTAGAACTAAACCAGTGCAGCTACAAACAGGATGTACCTACATACAATTTGGAGTGGCATAGCAAAAGCTGTGAATACTGTGTAAAGGAGAGAATTCAATTTTGATTTTAAAGAGTTTGTATTATGGCCTCTTTTGATCCCCCCCTTTTTAAATAAATAATAAGTCTTAAAAATACTGCATCTGTGGCATTTTATTCACCCAGAGCAGAGCTGTGCTATTACCTGAAAAAACCACCCCCATCTGGTCAATCAGTATAAAATATTCACTGTGGTTATGGTATAATTATTGAAAATAGAGCCAAAGCTTGCTGAATAAAGCTGAAATGCAACAATACCTTTCTGTTCTGTGAAGTCAGACCAGCAGTTAAGATGGATGAACATTTTCCACAATCTGGGGTCAAAGCTTTGACTATCAGTGTGTAAACTATATAAGGTAGAACTATGTCATAAAACTTAATTTTCTGCTTGGAGAAAACAAATCAGTGAAAAACCAAATGAAGCAATCATGAACATAACCTCACAATAATTGAGGTAGGTGCCACCTTGCTCCTGTGCTACAACAAGGACTGTTTGTTCTACCTGAGATGGCTCAGCTGCAGCAGCAGAAGCCTGAACAGCCTGCACAGCTGGAGCAGGTGGGGGGCGAGTTTGTGGATATGCAGGTTGGCTGGTAGGCTGCGGGACACACACACACACACACACACACACACACACACACACACACAAACGCACACATGTTTAACAAATCTTATGGCTTAAATAGTTTTACTGCAGCTTTCAGAGCGGTGACAAAAGAAGAAAAAAAACACCCATTTACTTTTCAAGTGATCATGTCCAATAAACTCAAACTTCACAAATATATCTATCTATATCTTCTTCCTCTTCTTTCGGCTGTTCCTGTTAGGGGTCGCCACAGTGAATCATCTGTTTCCACCTAACTCTATCCTCGGCATCCTCTACTCTCACCCCAGTTAACTTCATGTCCTCTTTTAGCACATCCATATATCTCCTCTTTGGCCTTCCTCTTGACCTCTTGCCTGGCAGCTCCATCTCCAACATCCTTCTACCAATATAACCACTACCCCCCCTCTGCACATTTACAAACCATCTCAATCTGGCCTCTCTGACCTTGTCCCCAAAACAGCCGACCTGAGCTGTCCCTCTGATGTGCTCATTCCTAATCC
>NW_018128219.1:438022-439144 GCF_001952655.1 Monopterus albus
CACACACGCACTCACCACCAGCCGGCACATACAGTATATGTTCTGCGAATTAACCCCCGTGGCAGGCCTGGTGGATGCTCGGGTGCGGTGAGGCCAAAAACTTAGTAGCCGTTTCACTCCTAAGAGCTAAACAAAACGGTACCTTATGCAGTTGTTCAGGGTCCAGAGGCTGAAACTTTACCTCCTTCGTGTGTCCAACCAAAGGTAAAAGGGTCCCCGTAGTCCTCCGATGGCGATGCTAATTACCAGTCCTCAGGTGCAGGTGTAAGAAGGTGCAAGAGGCAACGGAAGGTCCGAAGTAGCAGGCTCTATGGTACCATCCAATCAGTCACACATGTAGCACTGTCTTTGGTATTGTCCATCCATTCCAGGTCGGAAAAAGACTCACACAGTTCTTGGAGTAAGCTGGGTTAGCTGTACTGCCGATAGTACCATTAGCTTAGCTAACTAATGTTAACAAACTAGATATGCTACAGCTCTATGCACAATGACGCCACACAACTTCATACCGAAGAATGTCCCGTTGTGTATGGCAACTATGTTGGACATATATCTTACGACAGATTATCGAGTTGATAATCTAAATGTAGTGCTTATACTCAGCATATTTAGCATCTGCGTCACTTTTTTCCCTCTCTACACTTCTTCACCGGGTCAGTCTTCCACATCTTTTCTAGCTCTTCTTCTTCTCTCTTCTGGTATTTCTCGAGCTTCTCGTGTTCCTTCTTCCTGATGTTGCTATTGCTTGGGATTGCCACATCTATCACTACGGGCTTCTTCTTCTGTTTGTCCACCACTACTATGTCCGGTTGGTTGGTCATTACCAGTTTGTATCTGGAAGTCCCACAGGATCTTAGCTTGGTCATTCTCAACCACCTTTGGAGGTGTATCCCATTTTGACTTTAGAACTTCCAGCCTGTACTCGGCACAGATGTTTCTGTGCACTATGACAGCCACTTGGTTATGGTGTTCCATGTATGCCCTACCTGCTAGCGTCTTGCACCCTGCTGTTATGTGCTGGATTCTCTCAGGGGCATCTTTGCACAGCCTGCACCTGGGGTCCTGCCTAGTATGGTAGACCCCTGTCTCTATTGATCTTGTACTTAGAGCCTGTTCCTGTGC
>NW_018128219.1:440676-441437 GCF_001952655.1 Monopterus albus
AAGAAGGGACTCAAAGCCGATCCTTGATGTAGCCCCACCTCCACCTTGAACTCCTCTGTCTGACCTACAGCACATCTCACTACTGTCGTACTCCTCTCATACATATGCTGAACTACTCTGACGTACTTCTCTGCCACTCCTGACATCCTCATACAGTACCATAGCTCCTCTCTCGGCACTCTGTCGTACGCTTTCTCTAAATCCACAAAGACACAATGCAGCTCCTTCCGACCATCTCTATACTTCTCCATTAACATTCTCAGAGCAAAAATTGCATCAGTAGTGCTCTTTCTGGGCATGAAGCCATACTGCTGCTCACAGATATCCACTTCCTTTCTTAGCCTTGCTTCCACTACTCTTCCCCATAGCTTCATTGTGTGGCTCATCAACTTTATACCTCTGTAGTTGCTTCAACTCTGCACATTTTAAAGATCGGCACTAGTACACTTCTCCTCCATTCCTCAGACATCTTCTCACTCTCTAAAATCCTGTTGAACAAACTAGATAGAAACTCCACTGCTATCTCTCCTAGACACCTCTACAGGTATGTCATCTGGATCAACAGCCTTTCTACTCTTCATTCTCCTCAAAGCCTTCCTTTCTAATCTTTGCTACTTCCTGCTCTACAATATTCACCTCTTCCCCGCTTCTTTCCCTCTCATTTTCCTCATTCACCAGTTCCTCAAAATACTCCTTCCATCTTCTCTGCACACTCTGCTCACTTGCTAGCACCTTTCCATCTCTGTCTTTAATCACCCTTA
>NW_018128219.1:442067-445988 GCF_001952655.1 Monopterus albus
CCAGCCTGTACTCGGCACAGATGTTTCTGTGCACTATGACAGCCACTTGGTTATGGTGTTCCATGTATGCCCTACCTGCTAGCGTCTTGCACCCTGCTGTTATGTGCTGGATTCTCTCAGGGGCATCTTTGCACAGCCTGCACCTGGGGTCCTGCCTAGTATGGTAGACCCCTGTCTCTATTGATCTTGTACTTAGAGCCTGTTCCTGTGCTGCCATGATTAGTGCCTCTGTGCTGTCTTTCAGTCCAGCTTTGTCCAGCCACTGGTAGGATTTTTCGATATCAGCCACTTCTACTATTTGACGGTGGTACATACCGTGCAGAGGTTTGTCCTTCCATGAGGGTTCCTGCTCTTCCTTCCCTAGTTCCACTGGTTTCTGCTGTCTGAGGTGTTCACTAAGCATGTCATCACTGGGGGCCATCTTCCTGATGGATCTTTGTTGTTTCATCCTGGATAGTGGCTCTGACGCTCACTAATCCTATGCAGAACAGCAGTGGGGACAGAGCATCTCCTTGGTAGATACCGCACTTGATGTTGACTTGTGAAATTGGCTTGAAGTTGGCCTCTAGGGTTGTTTTCCACATTCCCATTGAGTTCTTGATGAAGGCTCTTAAGAGTCCTGTTGATGTTGTACAGTTCCAAGCATTCCAGGATCCATGTGTAAGGCACTGAGTCATAGGCTTTCTTGTAGTCAATCCAGGCAGTGCACAGGTTGGCATGCCTGGTCTTGCAGTCTCGAGTGACTACTTTATCAACCAGTAGCTGGTGCTTTGCTCCTCTGGTGTTAGTACCAATTCCTTTCTGGACCCTGATCATGTATTGAGCCATGTGCCTGTTCATCTTAGCTGCTATGATGCCTGACAGGAGCTTCCATGTTGTGCAGAGGCAGGTTTTTGGGCTACCGCTGGATGGTACTGCAGGATCAGGACTGTCCGGTCTTCAGTTAATCACTCAGGGTGGATTCCATCCAGTAGCAGTTGGTTCATTTGTCCCACCAGGTGCTCATGGAGTAAAGTTAGCTTGAAATGTAGGAGCATAGGGGGCTTTTCATGTCACTGCTCCGGGGCCTATTGTCTCATAATCCATCCATGCTTGTAAATCCCAAACAGGACACCTTCTCTCCCCTCTTTTCTTTTCCTTTTTTCTCTTCATCCTTGTATGATCGCAGTCTTTTTGACACATAATAAGTTCATAATTGAGGCTCCTGTCTATTATATGTATATTGAAATATACTGTGCAACCTTTTCGGTATCAAAAATAGTGACCGATATTTCAGATTTTTTAAGTTGACGTTGTTTGGCTGGTCTCTTGTTTGTGATTTCACATCCAATTTTTCTTTCTTTTTGAAGCTGGCCTGGAACTCCCTCACAAAAACAACTGGGGTTGTTAACCTAGATGGTGTACTTTAACAACACCTGTCACGATTTTGCCCCATCTGCTTCCTGTTGTGTGCTTTTATTTTGTCACTGCTTTCTTTTAGTAGCATCTCAGTTACAGACTCTTTAGTTTAATCAGTGTTCATAGGCTTCACCTGCTTCTGATTACTCACACCTGTGTCCAACAGCATAAAGGAAGCGTTTCCTTACTAGAATTCTGCTAGATTGTTCTAGACTCCAGCTCTGACTCTCCAGCATTAATTCTTAGCGTGACTCTCTAGTTTCTGACCCTGGATTGCTGTTTTTTCACCACCGTGTTTTGCCTGTTCCCTCCCAGATTGTGATTGCCTGCAAGTGTACCGACCTTCTGATATCTCCTACCTGACTTCTCGAGTTTGGATCTCCTGGATATACGTGTTTACCGGTGCTGACCTTGGACTGTCTTGAACTGACCCGATCATTATCCTGGACTTTGTACTGTTTGTTTGTTGGCAACAAGTAAAGGAATCTTCCTCTATCTCAGTTTGTCTGGTCTTATAATTGAGTTCACCATAAACACTATTTGGCAGCATCACACGCCAAACCTGACACCACCTGTCTAATCTATCTTGCCATGTATCTAAGCCAGTTACTCAGTTTACTTTAGTCACATTACATCAGTTGGATTATAATCATAATCATATGTTAAACTACCCCATTTACTTTACCCCAGAATCTTTGGATATATTTTTTAATGTGAGTGTCTTCTAGTGGTCAAATATCAGTCATTTTATGACGCTTTAGGGTACCATAGCTCACCTGGTGTCCACCAGCAGCAAGGACACTTAGTCCAAACAGCATGGCAGTGATACAGATCAACAGCTCCAGCACCAGGAAGATCACCAGAGTCCCCAGGATCCCATCAATCAACAGCTAAGGAAATCCAAGAGCACATATGGTCAGAAAACGGGGAGTGTGTAAACTGAAAAAGTGTTTCTTGATGTGACTCTGATGATTCCATAAAAAAAATTAAAATTAAAAAATAGTAGAAATGTAAAAATCTCAGGACATCTTTTCTAATAGTTAAAGTTTTCTACATGCATTCTGTAAATCAATACAACATAACCTATCTGACCAAAGTATTAGTTGCACAAGTAGTCAGTCACTTACTTTACACTTTTGCTCGATCAGCCCAGTGCATTTCCTGAAACAATGTTGCTGCAGTGAACAGTAAAGACAAAGAAACATGGAGTCTGCTTTTTCACAACATGTAGTGTCAACTATAAATGAATTTGATTCTAAGTGTGCAGTCACACATCAGTAGTGACTCTGTGTATGCTACATAGCCAAAAATATTGCCACCCCTGCGTTTATGTCAGATAATGCACCACGTCACCCAGAAAACTGTTGCAATCACAAATTCCTTAGTATTCTCATGTTTATTTCTTTTGTTTGCATTGGAGCAACACACAAAAACAGAGGAAAAAGCCAAATCTGCTCCACACACAGAACTCCAAAAATGGACTGAACAGAATTATTGACACCCTCAACTTAATATTTGGTAGCACACCCTTTGGATAATCAGTGACTTCCTGTAACCATCAGTGAGTTTCTTCCACCTCTCTACTGGAATTGTGGATGATAAAGATGATAGTTATATTCATCTATGAATCCAGATGAATCAGATCAGTTGGCCAAACTTCAGGACATACGTAAAGACCTGGATGACCTGTAATTTCTTCAAAATTCCAAAAAATTGGAAGTTATTATACTTGGGCCTGAAAACCTTAGAAATCTGCTGTGTAATCACTTTAGATGACATAGCTCTGGCCTCCAGTATTACTGTGAGGAACCTTGGAGTCATTTTTGACCAGGATATGTCCTTTAAATCACACATAAACCAAGTCTCTAGAACTGCCTTCTTTCACCTGTTAGACTGTTTACAGAAGCTGGAAAAGGAGGGAGTTATTGACCGACGACTATACTACAGACTATACCCCGGGGAGGCCATCCTTTGCACTTATGGCCTACCCAAAATACACAAGGAAGGAGCCCCACTCAGACCCATTGTCAGCAGCATCAACTCTGTGACTTACAACATAGCCAAGCACGTGGCCACCATCCTGGCTCCTTTGGTGGGAAACACACAGCACCACATAATAAACTCCCAGGACTTCGCAAGGAAAGTCCAACAACTGCAGCTGGAGCAGGACAAGACCATGGTCTCATATGATGTCACATCCTTATTCACTTGCATCCCCACCACAGAAGCTGTCAGGGCGTTGAAGAAGAGACTGCTGAAGGATGACACGCTAAATAACAGGACTAACCTCACCCCAGACCATGTATGCACTCTGCTGGAACTCTGTTTAAACACTACCTACTTCCATTTTAGGGGGCACTTCTATAGGCAGCAGCACGGCTGTGCGATGGGCTCCCCTGTGTCTCATATAGTTGCCAACCTGTACATGGAAGAAACTGAGGAGAAAGTCCTGTCTTCCTTTACTGTTACCGCTATATGGATGACACATGGGTTAAAATCAGGACCCAGAAGGTAGAGTCTTTT
>NW_018128219.1:446433-449440 GCF_001952655.1 Monopterus albus
GAAGGACAAAACACCCAGACATAAACAGAGTGATGTGGTGTATGCAATTAAGTGCAGTCAGGAGTGTAACGACTTGTACATTGGTGAAACTAAGCAGCCACTTCACAAATGCATGGCCCAACACAGGAGGGCCAACTCCAGTGGACCAGAGTCAGCGGTCCACCTCCACCTGAAGGACAAAGGACATTCTTTTGAGGACAGTGAAGTCCACATCCTCTCCAGAGAACATTGCTGGTTTGAGAGAGGAGTTAAGGAAGCTATTTTTGTAAAAATAAAACACCCCTCACTAAATAGGGGTGGTGGACTAAGACACAACTTGTCTTCCATCTACAATCCTGTTTTGAGATCTCTGCCAAAACATGCCCACCAGGATAATAGGTGTCGGTCCACAGGGGAGGATTCAAAGACAGGTAACGACTCTCACCGATACTGGGCTACAACAACTCAGTCGTTAAGGGACATTGCTGGCCTTCAAAGGACTGAAACACCACCGAGGGGGATAAATATCTCCGGCTCAACACCAGTCAGTCAGATATGATGAAGCCTCTTGGATGAGAGGTGAAACGTCTTCGACCTAGAAATCTAGCCCAGTTGATTTTTTCTAAGCTTTTTCAGTTTACTATGACCTGGATGACTGAGAATCTGCACAGACGTCTTGCACCTGTGCAATATCACTAAAATCAGGAGCATCCTGTCTCAAAGTGATGCTGAAAAACTGGTCCATGCATTTGTTAGTTTCAGGCTGGAGTACTGTAACTCTTTACTATCAGGACGTCCCAATAGTTCCCTAAAAATCCTCCAGTTAATCCAAAATGCTGCAGCCAGAGTACTGACAGGAACTAGCAAGAGAGATCATATCTCTCCCATATTAGCTTCTCTCCACTGGCTCCCTGTAAAATTCAGAATAGAATTTAAAATCCTTCTCCTAACATACAAAGCCCTTAATGACAAGGCTCCATCGTATCTTAAAGACCTCGTAGAGCCTTATCATCCTAACAGAGCACTTTGCTCTCAGAGTGCAGGTTTACTTGTGGTTCCTAGAGTCCACAGAAGTAGAATGGGAGGCAGAGCCTTTAGCTTTCAAGCTATGGAACCAACTCCCAGTCTCAGTTCAGGAGGCGGACGTAGTGTGTCTTCTCTCTCCCGTAGTGTGTCCTACTGCCACAGTAGGCAGCTGTTTTAAAAACCCACTACCCACTGCCTGCTCTACATCAATTAGGAATAAGACACAGTTAGAGACTCACCCAGTATCAAATATTGCCCCTGTACTCCCAGATTTCCTCCAGGCTCACAGTTTTGATTATGAAGCTCAACATAACTCAAGATATCACTAATAACCATAGGCTGCACCTTTAGAGCTATAATATTTAATCGGGTTATATTAAAGTATGTTATATAAATCCCAAGCATACTGTATCACTTCAAATGACATAAAAAACAAAAAGGTGCCAATGGAAAATGTTGAAAATATCACCTGATCATGGTGGCCAGTAGGAAGGAAATACTGTACTTACATAAACACAGTGACTGCTGAAACTGTGGAAACATGTTTCTATCAAATAAACTATGACAACCTCAGGAATATATTTCTGTCCTGCAAACATTGTTTCAGTCTTGCACCAGGCAAGACTCCTATTCTCCTTCAACAGAGAACAAATCCTCTTGTAGCAAATTTGTGATGTTTAGGCCAGTCAATTTCAATTACAATAACTAGTCAAATTCTCCTTGAGAATGTAATTCAGTGATGTGCTGCACACTGCACTGTTTTTTCACTGCATGAAAGCTTTGTTAAAGCACTAGCTAGAGATATGGCTATTCTATGTGATGATAAATAAATCTTATTAATTTCATAAAACACTCTCTGTGTAAGTTATAAAGACAATACCACAGCATGTAGCTCCAGTCTGCGGCAGTGTTCACAGTGGTAGGAGTCCTGACGGTAAGGGAGGTGTTTAGACATGAGACCCAGGGCAGCAGTGGAAAATGCAGCACTGATGAGATGCAGCACTAGGACACATTTGACCTAAAAATGACAACAGCAGTGCACATGTAGAGCAATTACACAAACCTTTACAACAGCAAAACAGTCCCTGTAAAACAATTGTTTCATTATCCTGCATCCTGCTTACATTTGCATCCTTCATATTTGCCTGTGAAAAGCCTTTTATTTATTATCTAAAGCTATGTAATAACACTGA
The DNA here is from genome assembly GCF_001952655.1 of Monopterus albus. Taxonomy (NCBI): domain Eukaryota; kingdom Metazoa; phylum Chordata; class Actinopteri; order Synbranchiformes; family Synbranchidae; genus Monopterus; species Monopterus albus. The sequence goes on from NW_018128219.1 coordinate 448,632, forward strand.
TATTGATGAAAAAATGTTATTTACTTAGCTATGTGGAGAAGCCTAAAAATAGTACAACAGTATACACAATCACTGACATCCATGGGAGAAGAAGGGCTGTTTCCCAGCACCTTACACCACAAATAATGCAAAAGTTTTTCATAAACAAATACATACGCAAGACAGTGTTGCACCAGACAACCATGGGTGTCAAGGGTAGCCTCAGTTCAATAAATAGACACTACTCTTTGCTGATGTCAAAGATGATAAATGTTTGGATTGATTAAAGAACACATTTATCATCTAAGTTGTTGCTGACATTCCGGTTCTTTAAAAAGGACCTGATGTGATAACTTGCTTTTATGGAGGCATTTTCACAGAATGACTGATAAAAACAAAGCATGATAGGGTGTTGTAGCGTGGATTGCTCCTTTAAATAACTACTGAATAAATCATGTGTGTCAAACAGTGATCTGCATCATTACAAAAACAGACCAGACTGTAACACAGAGCTCTAGTTTGATTCACAGGCTCACCCAGAACAGAGTGGGTCTCCTTCCACTGTGGACCAACACTGAGCCAGACAAGGTCACCTAGTGGGTTACAACAGAACTTTAGACACAGCTCATCTGTTAGCTATACTATACATTAATGAAGTGCTGAGAAAATAAGAGAACTGTGACCTGACTGTATCTGGGACTACACTGTTCAACAAAACTTTCCAGTGAGTGGCCTCTAACTGACCTGTATGACAACAATCAGAAAAAGGGCCACATCTCCTGTAAAGTGGACCTCATGGATCTGGAGCACAGAGGCACTCAGACAAAGAA
>NW_018128219.1:449516-460922 GCF_001952655.1 Monopterus albus
CTTTCCAGATCTACAGATCTATTCCAAATATGGCAAATAGTGAGAAATGATCTAGTGTATGGGGTCTGGTTTACAAACTAAATGCTGCAGCTCACCCCCAGAGTCTTGGGCTCCATTTTGAGATAGGACTGCAGCTGGCCTGGGGAGAGGGTCCCCACTGCAGGCATCGCGTCTTTGTCATTAAGAACCATCCTGCTGCTGATGGAGAAACAACAGTTTAAACAGAGGAGTATGTAGAATAGGATTGAGTCAAAAAAGCTAAACAATGGTCAGGATGGTTACAAGGCTGGAGAGGAATTTTATATATGTATTGTAAGACATGCACAAGAATGAACATGTATACATATAAACATGCAGGAGATGGGACTGGCCTCAGAAACTGGCCATGTCTATCTGATATGATTCAGTTAAACCAATGATATCAGTTTAACTGAATCCCACTGATCAACAGTTGATTGAACTGTTGTCTCTAGAACTTGCCTTCTTTCACCTGCACAATATTGCGAAAATCAGGAGCATCCTGTCTCAAAGTGATGCTGAAAGACTGGTCCATGCATTTGTTACTTCCAGGCTGGACTACTGTAACTCCTTACTATCAGGATGTCCCAGTAGTTCCCTAAAAAGCCTCCAGTTTGTGGGGTCTACTGCAGCCAGCGTACTGACAGGAACTAGCAAGAGAGATCGTGTGTCTCCTCTCCCCCCATAGTGTGTCCTCTCTCTCTCCCTGTACCTTTCTGCAGGTTGCCCTGGCTCTGGAGCTCTATATCTCTGATGAGCAGTCACCAGCCACATCAACCTGACCAGTGTTTGATTGTTTGTTGTGTCTTGTTGCTTTTCTTCTTTTCTCTATCCTCTATCCACTCACCCCAACTGGTCGAGGCAGAAGGCTGCCCACCCCGAGCCGGGGTCTGTCGGAGGTTTCTTCCATTAAAGGGAGTTTTTCCTCCCCACTGTCACCAAGTGCTTGCTCAGTGGGGTTTGGGTTTTTTTTCCTTTATAATAATAATAATAATAAGGTCTAGTCCTTACTTTGTAGTGTCCTGAGACGACTTTTGTTGTGATTTGGCACTATACAAATAAAACTGAATTGAATTGAATTGAATTGAATTGGCAGCACACTGGAATACCAGCAGTGTTCTACAGGGTCACTAGGTGTCAGGAAACCCACAGGGTGACATTGGCCTGGTCAATCAAATATTATGTTTGATTTGAAGGTGCATTTATACAGCAGAAGCCCATCTGTCATAATAAACCTTAAATAATCAAACACATTGCCCACATGAATAAAATAAAACTGCATTAAACTATTTGGACATTAATGATGTGCAGCTCACATGAAGTTCAGCATCTTGTAAATGGCTTAGACATGCTTTTAGAATGGCACTGTTAGAATTTCCGTTGCTGAAGACTTTGAGAGCTCAGGACAGTTCAGTGACTGGACCTGGAGTTAACATGTTTACATGAGTGATGACGATGAACAAACGGGATGTGTCGTATAGCCTGTCTCTGTCCAGGCCGAAGCCTGCAGGCTAGTTAGTTCTGACATGCAGCCTTGAGTCAGCAAAACCAAATACAGGAGACAGTGTACTCTATACATTTTAGTGGGCAGTCGACTATCGCCCGGTGCTGTTGACCATCCGTTTCTATGAACTCTATAAAGAAGCCAATAGAGGACTCGGATTTAGCGGAGAAACGACCTACAGAGTGAGTTAGAGGACACTGCAGCAGCGACGCGCCGATGGCACCGCAGTGGAGTTTGGCACAGCTCCAGGAGCCGACACAACACAGGAGAAGTGGGGCCGTGCCATGCAGGGCTCCTGATAATTTCTCGGACATTCCCTGTCACTATAATGTCTACAGTTCTGATGCCAAATCGACACGGACGCCTCGGTTCCTCGGCCCCTTTTTCAGCTGCTGTCGCCTGGCTTCGTCCTGTCCCAGTTACCTGTCCCGGTTTCTCCTGCGGGACAAAATGCGGTGAACAAATGATCTTACCTGAGCTGTGTTCCAGCAGCTCTCCGTCTATTTTCTTATCCGCTGTGTGAAGGAATGAGCCAGTATTGTGTGGCTGCTCTGCAGTCTGCAGCAGGGTATGTTCAGGAGGTGATTTCACTGCACCACTCGGATGCTGAGGCTTTTTTGTACTCTTGCTGTCTGATGCAGTTCCCGTGCACGACTGCAGCCTACAGTCTCCCATTGCATAAGCGTGACACACATAACGTTGTATAATGCATAAATGATGATTTATTTACACAAGTTTAGAGAGTGAACTTAGACAACAGGCTGGCCAAGTACCAGTGCTATTTTGATTACCAGTGGTGGAAAATAACTAAGTACATTTACTCAAGTACTGCACTTAAGTACAGTTTTGAGATATCAGTACTACTTTACCTTGTTTTTCTAATTTCTGCTACTTCATACTTCTACTTCACTACATTTAAAGGCAAATATTATACGTCTTACTCCACTACTTTTATAGCTTCAGTTACTAGTTACGTTCTTCAAAATTAGACAAAAAACACACAATCATAAAAATTAACCGATGTCCAGTGGAAAATTCACAAGCTAGCATGGATAGGGTACAGCTGAAAATGATTAATTAGGACATTAATGTGAACCCCTGATGCTAGCTGTCTGCCTCGTCATGACCTTAAGATGACGTCACCATGGATGTATCAGGTTTCAGTGGATCATGTCAATGAGTATAATAAGAATACTGTACTTGAAAATGCTGAAGATGGGCTGGGCACTGAAATGAGGTGTATATTGAATCAGAATGGGATAACACCTGATGAAACTATAGACAGAAGAATGAGGACCAAGAAATTAGACTGTCAGTCCCTGAAGAGCCTGAAGCTGCTACACCCCCTGCAGCTGATCCTGCTGGTGTCCTTGGGGTTGGCAGAGGAGCAGTTGCTGGACCACCACCTACAGGCTCCCTGTATCAGAAAGGGGGAGGCATTACACCTGTAGGGCAAACTGCCTACAAATCCCATGTGGCCTTGCTCTTAGAAACTACATACCAGCCAACTTGGGACCTTTCTTATGTTCTCCCCTGTGCCTGTGTGGATTTTCTCCAGGTGCTATGGCTTCCTCCCACAGTCCAAAGACATGCAACTTGGGTTAAGAGTTCATCAGAGTGATGGCACAGGGTAAGAAACTGTCCTTGTGTCTGGTTGTCTTGGTGTACACTGACCTGTAGCACTGTCCAGAGGGGAGGAGTTCAAACAGTTTGTGTCCAGGGTGTGAGGGGTCTGCAGAAATCCTCTCTGCCCTCCTTTTAATCCGTGAGGTGTACAGGTCCTCCATGGAGGGCAGCCTGGCATCGATGAGTCTTTCTATATTCCTGACTGTCCACTGAAATCTGTTACTTCCCTGTTTGTTTGTTGTTGTTTTTTTTTTTTTGTTTTTTTTTTTTACAAAATTTGTCAAAGTGATTGAGGGCAAATGTGCAAGAAACCCATCTCAACTTGTAACAACATTTTACTGGCCAGTATGGGGTATTGAACCCATGACCTTATTAGCACCATGCTCTAAACAGCTGAGCTAACTAGCCTGTTGACAACTCTGTTTTTTTTTTTTAAACTAAATTAGCAAGGGATAGACAAAGTGCTTGAGGGGAAATGTGCAAAAAACCCATTCCAACTTTAATGGCCATTATGGGGCCCGAACCCATAACCTTGGCATTATTAGCACCATGCTCTAACCAGCTCAGCTATCCGGCCTGTTGCCAAGAACCAGGCACACTTTTGTTCCATTGCCACAGAAGTTGCAAAGTCCAACCAGAAATGGACTTGAACCCTCAATCTTCAGATTTGAAATCAGACGCCACATTGAATTTGGTCACATGATGGTGCCAAAGACTGTCAGGTTTTATGTAGTTATTGTATTGTGAAGCCACAGCTGGTCAATGCTGCTTCCTGTAGCAGTATTAAGTTCACTAGCATCTCAGATATTCAATGGAACCGTGAACTGCTCTATAATATTTTAGGCCTGTGGAGGTATTGAACACAGGGCACATGCTGTAAACAGAGCTACATTGTGATCATGTGCAACTTGTTCAGCCTAAGTCCTCCAATGGGCCTTCATTTTTAATCTTATGGACATAAAGTGTAAGAAGAATTAAACACAGATCAGTGCACTGTCTACCTCATTGCCCACCTTTTAACAGAACAATGGTAAGTAGTGCCAAATGACAGTAATCTGGGAGTTGTTTTTGGGGGGTGGTACTCAGAGCGTGATCAAGCAACAAATATCAACAGAAAATGAAAATAAAACCATCTTAGCATTCATAGTACACTGTATAGGAGTTGTCCCTTCAGCACCTCAATGCCACAAAACCACAAGACGAGGCAGAATACTGGTAATTAAAAATACCTACAATAAGTTATTTTTTCAGAATAAGTAGCCTGAATTAATTTAATTAAAATTAGATTGTGCAATTTCAGCTTATCTATTGGTGCCCCAGAGTTACCTTCTGTTTCAATTAGTTTTTCCTGGCATTTTACTTCCATGTGTTCAGCTGGTATTTTAAAAACACCAAAAAATCTCCCAGGTTAAATTTTGACTTTTTCTAGAGGCCTAAATCAGTTCTGGGAGTCTCCCGGCCAGTCCTTGAGGTTTGGTGACCTTATTGGTAAAATGTCAACACTTTGGTGCTTGCATTTCATTAGGAGCTGTAGGAAAGTGTGTTTCCTAAATGTGAGCCATCCAACTACAGTATGTAGCAGCAGAGGGCAGCCACGGTGCTTTGGTCAGAGTAAATGGTGGGGCTGTTCTTGCATTCTTACATGCATGTGTTGAGGTGCATAAAAAGGTGGCTGTTAATTTCATATTCACAACAGGTTTGTCTTTTCAGTTAAAACCATCGCAGGGAACTCTGTTGTCCCAGCAGTCCTCTTGTCTTGTTACGACAGCTGTGTTCAGTGTCATACTGCGGAACTATGTATTTTTTCCTTTTCTCTTTGATCACAACTTTAAGGAGCCTGCAGCTGCTGGGAGTCTGTCCATATTTAATAACACTACACTTCAAAACATGTCACATTCGAGAGACGGATTTTTATAAGGGTCAGCGCTACGTGACATTGTTCAACCAACCTTAAAGCAATTTTTTGGGATATCAAGAGCTCATCCTGTTGTTACCTCATATTCTTGTACCCCATGAGGAACTGTACTGCATCCATTTTTCTCTGAGGGGACAGCTCTGTCAGGGTGACATGGGAACTTTTACATGGACACTGGCCTTCCCCTATTTAATAAATAAAATGATTGGCACATGACAAATGATTGTTTATGTGGTCCCCTCTGTTCCCATTTTCTTTTCCAGTGAATAGGTTATGACAGTCAGGAACATACCCAGGGCTCCAGACTGCAACGACCAAATTTATTTATGGTACGATGGACTCTTTTCAAAGGTCGCATTGAGTGCAACTGCAAAACATAGTGATTAGTGCATGAGCGACTGCTGTCACTGTAGAAATGGTGGACAGATGTAACAATCTCCAGGACACTGTCATTGTCACTCGCCTGTCTCACAAGGCAGAGATTCCCAATCTATCAAATGTGTCAAACCACACTTACTCAGACACACACGTCACCCCTTCTCTTTGGTGCATTTGAAGTGTAATCACCACAGACAGCTGCTTAAATCAGGTAGATCACCTGTTAATGTGTTGGAAACTTCTTTTTACACGAATCTCTTGTGGTGGATCTGGCTCATGATGTCACTGTGAGCCTTCTGGTTTTACTTTCCCCCGTCCTTTGTAGTAAGATGAGGAAATTAATAAAATGAATAAATCCATAACACTGCTGATTTCCCACTGAGTAGCCTACATGAAGACTATTTTTGTCCAGTACATTTCTGCTGTTGGTCAGCCCGGTGAAGACTGTGCTGTCCTCCTGCTGACAGACAGCTGTTCTGACTAATACTATACTAATAAAACTGAAATGAATAATAACTTTAGCCCAAAAATGAGCTGGCACTAGCCATGTGAGTGAGAGCTGAACTGTGCATGAGGTCCAACACAGACACCACCAAAGAGCAGAAATCCTTCTTCAGAAGAAAAACAGCATATAAATAAATTATGCACACAAACAGCAAAGCAGGCGTGCAACGCTCAATTCATAGTTCAGTTGAAATATAATAACCTAACCATCATCATCGTCATCATTATCATCACACTGACTGCTAGGCTACACAGCGCTGAAGTGACTGTACAGAAGAAGAGCAGGAAACTTGTTCCAGAAGTGGTTTTCACATTTACTGTGTTCCATAGGTCTCCCTCTCTCTGAATTTTATTCTAAATATATTGGAAGGGAAGGTCATTTAAAATAATCTGAAAAATACAGATGATTTTGTATTACATTATAAAATACAGGTGGTGCCACCATCTGTAAGGGTTGGTGGCACCAGTGTGAAATGTTAGTCTGGAGCCCTGATACTAGATATCAGGGTTATGTTACAACCAGTGTCCAAATCCAAATCACTGAATATGGCCAACAAAGTGAGAACTTCTGCCAGCTGAGCAGTGTAGTGATATCCTTAAATTGACAGCATGTGCACATTCATTTAACCTGTGTTTTGTATTGATATTGTGCATAGATCCATCAAAGCACAATTTGTGAAATTACTGTTTAGACAATGAAAAGCACAAACCAACATTCTTTTTGCTAAAATTATTTGCACCTGCATTTATTTATATTCTTTTTGTATAATCCTTATGCAATAGTTCAGGTTATGATCAGAATGTCTTGTAATTTATAGAAATGCTACTACTAACAGAAATGAGGTATCTGAGACATCCTCCATGATTGCAAACCAGATCAATTTCTAGGTCACTCAAAGAGCAAATGAGAAATAATGTGAAGCTTCCAGGCTTCTCTTAAATGACAAGACAGCACTGTGCATGATGGAAGAGGTTATGGATGCATGTTTACTGAAGTTGTGTCCACATGGCCCAGTGTATATAATGCACAGGAAATCAGCGAGTGTGAATCAACAGATCCACCAAACGTCATCTACAGTAAACTGTAGCTAAGGCACATTCACACTGGTGTGTAACACCATCTTACAAACAAATAATAAAGAAGGCTACTGGCCTGATCTCTGTGGTCTTTTCCAAGTACAGATGAATTTGTCAAGGCTCATCCAGCCAAAGCAGCTGCTAATGACTTCTCTATGTTATAGAAACATAGGATATGCAGGACACCACACCTATTGAACTGGGGAAAACCTTGACACTGAACATAAACTGGCCATCAATTACAGTATGTTTCCTCCAAACATATTTCATAGGAGATTTAGACACAGACAAGTCTGGTCTGCTTGGATGTACAATTTCTGTCTCTGTGAAGTTTGATCATGCCCAGAAATGTCCAAATCTAACAGTTGTGTTTCTAGTGTACTTTAGATGTCTTAACCCTTACCCTGAAAAATATAACTATCCCATAAAGAGATGCATTACTATGGCAGTCACTGGCTCTGCATCAAACACTGACTATGTTATAAAAACAATTAAAGAACAAGCTACACTGGAGCAGCCTGTACTTTTCTATCTCAACCGTCTTGTTACAGCATCACAGCCAGTGTGTTTCGACCTCTAGGAATAATAAACAAGTACCATCTCAACAGCGATGTGTCTTCATTTAAGAACCACAGGAAGACTGTCTTTCATCCACATCTTACCAATCAGAATCACATAAGTCCACAGTGTTTGTATCTTGCCTCTGGCTGTGGGGCAGTCAGCATAGTGACTGATACCTGACTGACTGATACACTGGTCTTATATGCAACACTTTAAATGTCCGGGCTATTCAGATGGGGGTGTTGGGCAAATGTCCATTAGAGCCCATGAGTGTCCTGTTGCAAACCAGACCACTAGCCTGCCCACTGTTTAAGACTTGTCCATTTCGTTTGCTCAGAAACTGGGTTCCCCTGAGGGCCTCCTGCTCCACAGGGGTCCTTCTTTCAGAGAGTCCGCTTGGAGTCTCTGCCTGTGGGGCCGTTCGGCTGTGGCAGCGCTGTCTGATGATGAACAGAAACATGGTTATTAAGAGACTGAGGCAGAGCACCAGCATTAGTGACACAACTACCAGCTCTTTTAGGCAACAGGGGCCTTGAGCTGACAGTAGGGGTTCCCCGTCCCAAAACTCTGCCTCATCCTGCCCAGATACGTGTGTCCACAGGGTCAAGTTTCCACCCAGCTGTCTGGTGGTGGTCTGAGTGTCCCTGCTGGACAGCGTTGGCTCAGTCTCTCCTTGTCTTGCTCCTTTTCTTTTAGGCCAGCCCCTCACAGAGGTGTGCAGTACAGGTCCAGGCCTGGCTACAGCTCGTGTGGTTGGAACAGGGTGTGTCTGAGGCTGAATGTGGCTGGTTGGATTTTGAGCCATGGTGCTGCTCCTCTGTTTGACGTGATATATGGCCATAGTCTGTTGGTAGTCATTCTCGGTCGACAGACAGAGGTAGTGACCCAGTGTGGCAGGGGTGGCCACAAAGGTCAGACTCCCATCCCCTAGCTGCAGGTACAGGTCTGAGGACAGCCGGCTGTTAGGACGCTCCCACTGCTGCTGCGACAGCCGCGATACTGCGGGGCACTGTAGCCGCACCACTTCATTCAGAGACACCGACACCAGCTCACCTGCAGGACATGAGGCTGATATACAGATTATAGCTCACCAAACGCTAAAATACACCTCTACAGTGCCTTGCGAAAGTATTCGGCCCCCTTGAACTTTGCGACCTTTTGCCACATTTCAGGCTTCAAACATAAAGATATAAAACTGTAATTTTTTGTGAAGAATCAACAACAAGTGGGACACAATCATGAAGTGGAACGAAATTTATTGGATATGTCAAACTTTTTTAACAAATAAAAAACTGAAAAATTGGCCGTGCAAAATTATTCAGCCCCCTTAAGTTAATACTTTGTAGCGCCACCTTTTGCTCCGATTACAGCTGTAAGTCGCTTGGGGTATGTCTCTATCAGTTTTGCACATCGAGAGACGGAAATTTTTGCCCATTCCTCCTTGCAAAACAGCTCAAGCTCAGTGAGGTTGGATGGAGAGCATTTGTGAACAGCAGTTTTCAGTTCTTTCCACAGATTCTCAATTGGATTCAGGTCTGGACTTTGACTTGGCCATTCTAACACCTGGATATGTTTATTTGTGAACCATTCCATTGTAGATTTTGCTTTATGTTTTGGATCATTGTCTTGTTGGAAGACAAATCTCCGTCCCAGTCTCAGGTCTTTTGCAGACTCCATCAGGTTTCCTTCCAGAATGGTCCTGTATTTGGCTCCATCCATCTTCCCATCAATTTTAACCATCTTCCCTGCCCCTGCTGAAGAAAAGCAGGCCCAAACCACGATGCTGCCACCACCATGTTTGACAGTGGGGATGGTGTGTTCAGGGTGATGAGCTGTGTTGCTTTTACGCCAAACATAACGTTTTGCATTGTTGCCAAAAAGTTCGATTTTGGTTTCATCTGACCAGAGCACCTTCTTCCACATGTTTGGTGCGTCTCCCAGGTGGCTTGTGGCAAACTTTAAACGACACTTTTTATGGATATCTTTAAGAAATGGCTTTCTTCTTGCCACTCTTCCATAAAGGCCAGATTTGTGCAGTATACGACTGATTGTTGTCCTATGGACAGAGTCTCCCACCTCAGCTGTAGATCTCTGCAGTTCATCCAGAGTGATCATGGGCCTCTTGGCTGCATCTCTGATCAGTCTTCTCCTTGTATGAGCTGAAAGTTTAGAGGGACGGCCAGGTCTTGGTAGATTTGCAGTGGTCTGATACTCCTTCCATTTCAATATTATCGCTTGCACAGTGCTCCTTGGGATGTTTAAAGCTTGGGAAATCTTTTTGTATCCAAATCCGGCTTTAAACTTCTCCACAACAGTATCTCGGACCTGCCTGGTGTGTTCCTTGTTCTTCATGATGCTCTCTGCGCTTTAAACAGACCTCTGAGACTATCACAGTGCAGGTGCATTTATACGGAGACTTGATTACACACAGGTGGATTCTATTTATCATCATTAGTCATTTAGGTCAACATTGGATCATTCAGAGATCCTCACTGAACTTCTGGAGAGAGTTTGCTGCACTGAAAGTAAAGGGGCTGAATAATTTTGCACGCCCAATTATTCAGTTTTTTATTTGTTAAAAAAGTTTGAAATATCCAATAAATTTCATTCCACTTCATGATTGTGTCCCACTTGTTGTTGATTCTTCACAAAAAATTACAGTTTTATATCTTTATGTTTGAAGCCTGAAATGTGGCAAAAGGTCGCAAAGTTCAAGGGGGCCGAATACTTTCGCAAGGCACTGTATATATCATCAGATATCACGAAAAGTGCCAGAAGCAGTCTAAACCTAATTACATAACCATGTCCAAAAAAACATTATTAAAGCCAAGGGCCACAAGCACGCTAATTGTCTTCACTTGCTCATGGCTCACTTGCACAAAGATTGTCTACTCTATGCCAATTCTCACATTACATAAATGCATACACCAGTTGACTAGATCCCAGTTTGTGGTTAGAACATACAGTGGGTACGGAAAGTATTCAGACCCCCTTAAATTTTTCACTCTTTGTTATATTGCAGCCATATGCTAAAATCATTTAAGTTCATTTTTTTCCTCATTAATGTACACACAGCACCCCATATTGACAGAAAAACACAGAATTTTTGACATTTTTGCAGATTTATTAAAAAAGAAAAACTGAAATATCACATGGTCATAAGTATTCAGACCCTTTGCTCAGTATTTAGTAGAAGCCCCCTTTTGAGCTAATCCAGCCATGAGTCTTTTGGGGAATGATGCAACAAGTTTTTCACACCTGCATTTGGGGATCCTCTGCCATTCCTCCTTGCAGATCCTCTCCAGTTCTGTCAGGTTGGATGGTAAACGTTGGTGGACAGCCATTTTCAGGTCTCTCCAGAGATGCTCAATTGGGTTTAAGTCAGGGCTCTGGCTGGGCCATTCAAGAACAGTCACGGAGTTGTTGTGAAGCCACTCCGTTATTTTAGCTGTGTGCTTAGGGTCATTGTCTTGTTGGAAGGTGAACCTTCGGCCCAGTCTGAGGTCCTGAGCACTCTGGAGAAGGTTTTCGTCCAGGATATCCCTGTACTTGGCCGCATTCACCCTTCCCTCGATTGCAACCAGTCGTCCGGTCCCTGCAGCTGAAAAACACCCCCATAGCCCAAACTACAAGTGTCACTTCAGATACTTAAAGACTCTTGGCATGATTATCAAAAAACTGTGAAAAATCTTAAGAGAAATTATTTCTCTAATATCATTCAGTCAAACTGTCATAAGCCTCATGTGTTGTTTAAAGTTATTGACTCAGTTCTGAATGTCCCTCAGGTTGCCTGTTTTGAGTCTTCCCCCGCCCTTTGTCAAAA
>NW_018128219.1:461324-464434 GCF_001952655.1 Monopterus albus
GTTTACCATCCCACCTGACAGAACTGGAGAGGATCTGCAAGGAGGAATGGCAGAGGATCCCCAAATGCAGGGGCGAACAACTTGTTGCATCATTCCCAAAAAGACTCATAGCTGTATTAGCTCAAAAGGGTGCTTCTACTAAATACTGAGCAAAGGGTCTGAATACTTATGACCATGTGATATTTCAGTTTTTCTTTTTTAATAAATCTGCAAAAATGTCAAAAATTCTGTGTTTTTCTGTCAATATGGGGTGCTGTGTGTACATTAATGAGGAAAAAAATGAACTTACATGATTTTAGCATATGGCTGCAATATAACAAAGAGTGAAAAATTTAAGGGGGTCTGAATACTTTTCGTACCCACTGTATTAATGCAAGCAGGGGAAGTAAAGCTAATGTGATGGTCAAGCAGGTGGGGTAGAATGTGTGTTGTAATGCCAGCACACAAAACCCTGATTTATTTATCAAATTATTTTAGGGATTTTTAAGAAATTAATTTGCAAGTATTTAAAATAACATTTTAATGGAATCTTACCCAAAATAACTGTACAATGTTGTCTTACAGCAACATAAATTTACTGATACAAAACAGGCAGTCAAGCTGTTGCGATTGTAACGAAACGGTATGTCATGGGCCTTATAAGCCATATTGGATGATACATTTTGCTGTGAAGAATATGCATAGAATTATTCCTGGAGATGTCAGTGTTCCTTATATGGAGTAGCAAAGCAAAGCAGCTGATATAAGTGACACTTACCTGCAGGCAGTTTGTTCAGACCAAATCTGGCTCTATGTGTTAATGACACACTGCTGCATGAATCTTCAACATTCCCTCTGTCTATGTCCTGCCCTCTGAGAGGGGAAAACTACAGTCAACAATAAATTTACTGCGATGGGAAAAAAGAAAAATGTTGTCATAAGCTGTATTTATAGAGCACCTGGTGCCAGCATAGAAAAATTAATGACTGGATGGAGGAGAATTATACGACAATAAGTCATAAATTAATGTTCATATGTGGTGACTTCAATATAGATTTGTTAAATCCTAACAAGCACAGAGTTTATTAATACATTATATAGATGCAGTCTATACCCAAAAATTACAAAACCAAGTAGATTAACAACCCAGCATGCAACACTAATAGATAATATATTTCTTTCATTCAGTCTAAATTGTTAAAATTTTTTGATTTAGTGGGATACAAGACTGCTGTGTTTATGTATAAAGCCAGGAACAATTTATTACCTGGTGGAATTCAAAAACTATTTAATGAAAGGGAAGGGGGATATAATTTAAGGGGTCAGTTAAATTTTAAAATTCATGCTATACGTACAACCAAAAAAAGATTCTGTATTTCCATAAGTGGGGTAAAACTATGGAATAATTTAAGTGTGGACATAAAAAATAGTAATAGAATTGATGTGTTTAAACATAAGTATAAAGGTATGTGTCAATCAAGATATATGCAAGAACAGGTTTAATGATTAATTAGGTGGAACATTGTGGGTGTAGTGTAAGAATGTTAACACTATGTAATAATTCTTGAGAATATTACTTGTGTGGTGTAGAAGATAATTATCTAAGAATGTAATTATGTAAGAATGTTAACAATCTGTAATAATCTTTTAGTAGATTACTTGTGTGGTGTAGAACAAAATTATCTATGTAGAGATACTGCTTGCAAACCAATGTTGGTAAGATGATGTTATGGGGTAGGACTAGATAAGTCTAACTTCTTCCTACCCCGTTCAAGCATGTACTAGGTATAAGCAAATTGAAAATGCATAAGCATTTGTGGATACTGTATGTGTGAAAATATGTGTGTTGACATGTCGACTGTCTTTACATGCTTGAAAGAATAAAAATCAAATACCCGTTATCTTGAAAGGTGAGTGAAGAGCACCTCTATTCCCTTTTTATAGTTGTTTCTTCCACTTTACAACTATTTGTAGGCAGGGACTGCGTTGTGCAAACACTTTGAGAACCTCAAACAGTTCACAACTTAGCCCAACAATTTTCAGATGGGACTGTGAAAACAACTTCAGATTCTCTATACATGGTCATTGGTCAGCCAGCAGATGATCATAGTGTTTTATTAGCATTTCACACTAATAAAGGTGATGTAAAAATCAGACGGTGTATTAAAGCAGTTTTGTCTTTTCAAATGTAGCTAGTTACTGTCTGCTTGCATTCAAATTTCAGTTCAGCTGAATCCTGTGGCCCCTCCTGAAGCTGCCATCACTTTGACGCATTGGAAATTGAATGTGTGAACTGTGATTTCGACAGAGAGACAAAACTGTTTATGCTCGCACTTGATTCACTGCAGTATTCTCCTAAGTCACAGGTGTTTCTGCTGAAAAAACACAATTTACACTACTGGAGTAGCAGTGGAATAAGTAATGTACAGGAAATACTTTCTGTAGCTATTTAGGCTAGCTAGCCAGCAGACATCACACCTACAGAACAGCTGAATGAAGCTGAATGAATGCGTGTGTCAGACAAATTATGTTGTAGCTAGCTTTCTACCCAGCCAGCACGCCAAGTCATAGATGTCTGTATACAGTAGGGTCATATGAATGACTTTCAAGATGAACCTGCTCACACACTCTTGCCCCCAGCTCGTCCTTTTCCTGCTTTTCCAGTCTCGCTCCGAGGGCGGACACGCAAAGTTGTCAGGGCCGCTCGGCGGCCGCTGCCTCTCCTCCTTTTTGTCTCTTTGTTTTCTCCGTTTTGTGGGCTCTGCACCTCAGCTGTGTTGCATTCCAGTAATTAGTAACTGGTTGTCAACGCACACAGATGAGGTGCATCCCGGTGATTACTTTCTTCCCTTATTTAAACCCCTGACCGATGCTCCGCCTTCACGAGCTAACATATCGTACATGCCAACAGTAGCCACTGATATCGCATGTATCGAGCTCTGTTAACTACTGATATCAAACATAGTTCAACATAGCGCCGCTTTATGTCAGTAACTATGGAATGCTACGCTGACAGTTACTGTTGCGTTTTGGCTTGACTCCGATTACTCGACATAGGCGTTACACTTCACACACCCTCAGTTTTTGATTTGTCTCTGTGGCTTGGCTTTTGGACTATGCTTACCCTGTTC
>NW_018128219.1:466815-476976 GCF_001952655.1 Monopterus albus
GGTGTCAGGGCCGCTCGGCGGCCGCTGCCTCTCCTCCGTTCTGTCTCTTTGTTTTCTTCGTTTTGTGGGCTCTGCACCTCAGCTGTGTTGCATTCCAGTAATTAGTAACTGGTTGTCAACGCACACAGCTGAGGTGCATCCCGGTGATTACTTTCTTCCCTTATTTAAACCCCTGACCGACGCGCCGCCTTCGCCGGAACATTATCCAACACGAGCTAACATATCGTACATGCCAACAGTAGCCACTGCTATCACACGTATCGAGCTCTGTTAGCTACTGATATCAGACATAGCTCAACATAGCGCCGCTTTATGTGAGTAACTATGGAATGCTACGCTGACAGTTACTGTTGCGTTTTGGCTTGACTCCGATTACTCGACATAGGCGTTACACTTCACACACCCTCAGTTTTTGATTCGTCTCTGTGGCTTGGCTTTTGGACTATGCTTACTCTGTTTGTCTACCGTGAGTTTGTGTGAGCACCTGTTCGTCCTGGTCCCCTTTGTTATCACTGCCCCTCCTTTGTTATCACTGCCCTTCCTTTGTTATAAGTATTACGGACCCTGTTGTTGTTGTTGTTACGTTTGGCTTTGTCTTGCTTTTTCCCCCATTAAACCTTTGTTTTGTACTAGCACCTGGGTCAGCTATCTTGTGTCCTACCCCTAGTTCTCCCTCACCCTCCTGGCGAGGGGGGCTAACCCTAACAAAAGTTACAAAAACTGGGAGGTGCACAACAAGCTGAAACACCACCAATGCGCACTGCATGCCAGCAGTTGTGACGCCATATTTGGCTCATGGGCGACTGTTGCTAACTTTGGCTGATGCTGGTCAGTATCAATGTAGTAAATAATTACAAATACAATTTGACACGGTAGTACTATTTTTAATTATTTATTTATTTTTACCATGATTTACTGTGAAACCAGTAACAGTTTCAACCATACTCACTAATAACATTTCAATAGGGTATCGCTATAATTTCCATATAATTCCTAAAATGACAAAGAAACTAAATTGTTTCTACTCAATATCAGACAGTTTCAACATAATAATGGCAAAATCTTGTGGGTACTTACAGAGCGGTTTGAGTGTTGGAGGCCTCCACACAGGCCCTGCTAGCAGGGTCCCAACCACAGAAAGGGTCTCGGGCCAGAACACACTGAGCACAGGTCCAGTAAAAGGAGCAGTTGGCTGTTGGAACCCTCACAACGGCCTCTGACGTACCAACATATATCACACTCTGTAATGGCACAGAATGAGAGCAAACAAACAGCATTCTATGATGACTTTTACATGAACCTCTTTGAACATCAATGTTATACTGTACATTTTGATGTAAGCGAAACCAGTGAAGGGATTCAGTTGGATGACACTCTTGAGTTTCCATTACTGTCAAGCTCCTCAGAGAATAAGTATTAACAACACTGAGTGTTTCCAGTGAGACAATTCTAGACAGCCAAAACATGTATTGAGAATATCAGCATGACTTGGACCAGACAGTGTCAGTATATAACCAGGTTTTATTTTTTCTCAGGCCTGAATTGTCAGGGTTGCTCGACACGACCTGCCTCTCTCCCCTTCTCTCTCTCTCTTTCTTGTTCTCTGGTGCAGGTCCTGGCTCCTGTGGTGCCACACAGCTGAGGCAGGTTTCCCATCACTGACGCTGGTACTTAAGGCGCTGGCGCACAATCACTCCTCGTCAGTATGTTGAGGAATTTCTTTCTGGCTCTCTCCATTCTGCCTCTGCCTGAGTGACCTGCTGCCAGTCATCTCTCCACCATCTCCACTCTACCCCACCTGAGTTCACCAGCTACACTCACCTGTTCTCAGCATGTCTTCGCTTCCTCCATCTGCCTGCATTGCCGCGTCCAGCTCCCCATCTGCGGCCCCCTCGAGTTCTGCCTCCTCTGGCGGACATTACCAAGCATATTGACTTATCTCCATTACTTTTTTTCTCTGTGCAATAAATTCTGTTGATCAGTATTGCACCTGCCATCTGGGTCCAGCCTGTTCCTCTCTCATGTCCCTGTGAGAGCCGCCGTAACATGAATGACATGGTGCACAGCATTGGTGAAATCAACTATTAGACTCGCTGCATGAAGGGGTACAAAGATGGTGTGAAACAGGTCTGTTTCATTTTCACCACTTTTATCTGCATGTGGTTCTGGACATACCAAAGATGTTGACGAGGATGAATCACACTTTTTGAGTAACACTTATTTAAAGACCCATGAACCAATCATGTGCCAGACTGTGGCTGCGCCTTGACAGCTTCAACGTTCTGTAGTTGCATGAGGACTCCTCCTGCCTCTTCTGTTAGGTATTTTTAGTCAGATAGATATTGGTTAGATACTTGATGTATTAGAAATGTTTAGAGTAGACAGGATGTCTAGCTCAGGCTGTTAAATGCTTAGTTATTCTCATGAGTTATTGCAGGCTGCTTATGGTCAAGGATAACTAGATAGAAAGTTGATGACTGTTAGAAGACAGGATGTTTAATATTATTATTATGACGTGTATAACTGTAGCCATAGCCATAATATTTTCTTATGTTTAATGTCATAACATGTCACTAGAGGTCGTGTTAGAATGTTTTAGCTACACACCACATAATCAACAGACAATCACACATTGATTTTTCTTCATGCTTTGACTACTGCTCTGGCCAGCTGCAAAGCTGGCACCGGGAGATGCCACGGTTTGGCGTCTCTCTGTGTAGAATGGGGTTAGCCCGAAGTGATATAATGTATAGGCCTGTTGTGGTTCGGGGTCTTTCATCTTTCAGCTGCCTGCGTGCATGTTAGAGGTGCAAGATACCTGAGCGTGTAATGTTAAGTTTTACCTGTGTTCATTGAATAAATCAGCACTGTTTTGAAGTTACTTGGACTGCTTCGTCTCTCAGAGTTAGCGTGGTTAAAAGTACCGGGTCCAACATCTCTATGACTCAACTGCCACCAGTTCCAGCTTCTTGCCACTTCCTCCTGCATTTTTTCAGTTCCACATCACACACTGGCCTCAAGCAGTCAAAATGGGTACTGTGCTCCAAGCATTGATGAGCTGATCACTAACTACTGCTGGGGGCTTCACTGGCCGGCTGCTTGTAGGTGAGACCGGTCAGGTAAAACAATTCTCCACATCCTCTGGTCACAGTGCAGCAGCAGGAGGGAAAATACAGTGCCTTGCGAAAGTATTCGGCCCCTTTGAACTTTGCGACCTTTTGCCACATTTCAGGCTTCAAACATAAAGATATAAAACTGTAATTTTTTGTGAAGAATCAACAACAAGTGGGACACAATCATGAAGTGGAACGAAATTTATTGGATATTTCAAACTTTTTTAACAAATAAAAAACTGAAAAATTGGGCGTGCAAAATTATTCAGCCCCTTTACTTTCAGTGCAGCAAACTCTCTCCAGAAGTTCAGTGAGGATCTCTGAATGATCCAATGTTGACCTAAATGACTAATGATGATAAATAGAATCCACCTGTGTGTAATCAAGTCTCCGTATAAATGCACCTGCACTGTGATAGTCTCAGAGGTCTGTTTAAAGCGCAGAGAGCATCATGAAGAACAAGGAACACACCAGGCAGGTCCGAGATACTGTTGTGGAGAAGTTTAAAGCCGGATTTGGATACAAAAAGATTTCCCAAGCTTTAAACATCCCAAGGAGCACTGTGCAAGCGATAATATTGAAATGGAAGGAGTATCAGACCACTGCAAATCTACCAAGACCTGGCCGTCCCTCTAAACTTTCAGCTCATACAAGGAGAAGACTGATCAGAGATGCAGCCAAGAGGCCCATGATCACTCTGGATGAACTGCAGAGATCTACAGCTGAGGTGGGAGACTCTGTCCATAGGACAACAATCAGTCGTATACTGCACAAATCTGGCCTTTATGGAAGAGTGGCAAGAAGAAAGCCATTTCTTAAAGATATCCATAAAAAGTGTCGTTTAAAGTTTGCCACAAGCCACCTGGGAGACACACCAAACATGTGGAAGAAGGTGCTCTGGTCAGATGAAACCAAAATCGAACTTTTTGGCAACAATGCAAAATGTTATGTTTGGCGTAAAAGCAACACAGCTCATCACCCTGAACACACCATCCCCACTGTCAAACATGGTGGTGGCAGCATCCTGGTTTGGGCCTGCTTTTCTTCAGCAGGGGCAGGGAAGATGGTTAAAATTGATGGGAAGATGGATGGAGCCAAATACAGGACCATTCTGGAAGGAAACCTGATGGAGTCTGCAACAGACCTGAGACTGGGACGGAGATTTGTCTTCCAACAAGACAATGATCCAAAACATAAAGCCAAATCTACAATGGAATGGTTCACAAATAAACATATCCAGGTGTTAGAATGGCCAAGTCAAAGTCCAGACCTGAATCCAATCGAGAATCTGTGGAAAGAACTGAAAACTGCTGTTCACAAACGCTCTCTATCCAACCTCACTGAGCTCGAGCTGTTTTGCAAGGAGGAATGGGCAAAAATTTCCGTCTCTCGATGTGCAAAACTGATAGAGACATACCCCAAGTGACTTACAGCTGTAATCGCAGCAAAAGGTGGCGCTACAAAGTATTAACTTAAGGGGGCTGAATAATTTTGCACGCCCAATTTTTCAGTTTTTTATTTGTTAAAAAAGTTTGACATATCCAATAAATTTCGTTCCACTTCATGATTGTGTCCCACTTGTTGTTGATTCTTCACAAAAAATTACAGTTTTATATCTTTATGTTTGAAGCCTGAAATGTGGCAAAAGGTTGCAAAGTTCAAGGGGGCCGAATACTTTCGCAAGGCACTGTATATCCACAAAACTGGACACACCCGAAATATTGCACTTTTACAATAGCACAATATTTTTTTTTAAATAAGCTTTATTGAGTATGGTGGGGGCACCGGTGGATATCAGGCAAGCTCACCTGAATGTGCTACTGGATTTTATGCCCATTCAAGGAAATCCTTAATCAAGTAATATCTTTTATTTTGGTAGAAAAAAAGTCTCGCGAGTGAAAGTTTGCAAAACGTGTATAAACGTGAGCCAACCGAGTTACTTCTGCATAGAAATACTAGAACATAATGTCATGTCTAAGATGAGATTTCACTGTTAACATTGTGGATAAGTCAGAAAACAAGGAAAAGCACCATGGGCTGTTTAAGCACTGGACTGAAAGTATCTACCTGAAATCTTTGATTTGAAGGAGTAAATGTACCTTGGATATGGAGAGCTTCAAGCTCTTTACAAGCTGTGGCTGCTCAAAAACTTGGACCTCCTCAATGATGTGGGCCCCACTCTGCAGGAGCACTGCTTTGTGCAGGTACCCAGACTCTGAAATGAAGTTCGTGAAAAGACACAGTTCATGTTGATACAGTACATTGGACAGACAATACTGTACAACCACTGCCCGCATAAAGATGGACAATGTGACAGTTCCCAGAAATGAATCATTCCCTGGTGGCTAGTTGCAGCAAGGTCATAAATGCTGCCCCCTCCCTGTTAGTGACTGGGACATAAGCTAAACTAAAAATTTAAAAGTACAAATCAAATCAAAGGTGATTTGTGTACAAGTAGGATTTTTCTGGTAAATGTGTTCTTTTGTATTTTTATTGGAATATATTGTGTAAACAGGAAATACATAACCCCCACAGCAACTGTTGCCCCATTTCCTCCTAGGCCTTCCCAGACGCCAGTTAGACAAACACTACACAAAACGATAAATAAGAAATATAAAACAGCACAACTTCACTTTTGAGGTCCAGCACACAGTACCTATAAGAAGTTTAAGAAGTTCACCCCCCTCGGAGGTTTTCACCATGTATTTTCACATATGATTGTTACATGAACTGATGGCAGAATCTTTAATAGCCAAATGGGACATGAGTTTTATTATTTCCTCCTTTGTGCCTTAAGATGCCCTGAAAGCTTTTTCATTTAAGCACTGGAGAACCTGATTAAGATGTGTTAAGAAGATGTAAACCAAGTATTGTGAGCCAATCAGCACAACTGTGGCCTTCTGTGTAACTTCTTGTTCTGTTCATACTGTGTCATAGACGTCTGCCTGCCTCTGGGCCTACCTGTCAGCAGAAACAGCACAGTGTAGTCTCTGTTGTTGGCAGCCTGGACTCTCTGGACAGTCAGGTGGCTGTAGCTGTGCTCAGCAGACACCATGATTGGAATTCTGCCAACCGGCCGCACACTGTCGTCTGCCAGGAAGTTTTCTTTGACAAAGCGCAGGGCATTGTCTGATGCATTATGCAGACCACACTACCACAGAGAAAGGCAGTTTGAGGGTGGTGTAACTCAAACACACTGTGATCACAATTTAACTGTTACAAATGATGCCTAAATGTTAAAACAAATAAAATCCCTTTTATTAAATGTTTTGAATTCGGCAGTGATATTTTCCTATGGATTTCCATAATGCTGGTAAAAGCTTAATTTCCATCACAACGCTGGGTGCCAGTGTTTATGTAACACATTTCTACAGACTTACTGGACTCATTTCAAAAAGTGGATTTTCTCACACTGATTAAAATCATGTTCATATTCTGTCCCCTTCACAAAACAGGACATCACAGGAGTTAGTCCAGTAGTGAGCGGCAAGAGCTGGCTGAGCATGTGCAGGCTGTTTCCAACATGTCTGACTGCTGGTGTTTCTTGACTTCTTTTTAGTGATGTCACTGTTCCAAAATGTCAACTCTGATATTGGTGTGAACAAGTGCAAAAAAGGATCTTAGACGGTTTTAATGGTTACACACACGCCATAAATTTCATTTTCAGAAGGCACAAAGGCCACTCGACTGGGCACTAAGGCCGAGACAAATGACATGTTAAGTAGTAAACTGAAAAAACGTAGAAAAAAAAAATCAACTGGATTTCTAGGTCGAAGACGTTTCACCTCTCATCCAGGAGGCTTCATCAGTTCTGACTGACTGGCGTTGAGCCGGAGATATTTATCCCCCTCGGTGGTGTTTCAGTCCTTTGAAGGCCAACAATGTCCCTTAATGACTGAGTTGTTGTAGCCCAGTATCGGTGAGAGTCGTTACCTGTCTTTGAATCCTCCCTTGTGGACCGACGCCTATTGTCCTGGTGGGCATGTTTGGGCAGAGATCTCAAAACAGGATTGTAGATGGAAGACAAGTTGTGTCTTAGTCCACCATACAGCCTGAGCAGTAAAGTTACAAACTAAAGTTTGGTGTTCACAACATACATGTTGTGTTTAAATTGAAGTGCAGATGCTTATAGAATGGATAAAGGGAACTATGCAGTGTAGTAAGTAAGCACCTTTATTATAATGTGGATAGTAAGTGGTGTTATCTGCATGGTTAGACTCCAAGGCAAACTACGCTCTTGTTGCTCTCTGCTGATGCTGCCTAGGATCATGGGTTGGAAGAATCATGGATGTATTAAGGAGAAAACAGAGGAAAGGATGTCTAATTTCTCTTAATTACACTAACTGGTGTGATGATTCTATTTTTCTGGCATCATGATGACAGAATGACCAGCATCACTTCTAGCACAGTTAAAACAAAATAAATGCATAATGGCTGCCTACTGAGGTTTGTACTTGGTTGTCAGTATTTACAGTGTTAGTGCTTATTTAGCATGTGCAATGTTTCAAATAGCAGAGAAAACATGGTACATGTCAACACTACGTGCAACGTTTTACAGCCTCTGAGTTTTCTTACAGTTTCTAGACAAAGCCAAATATCCCATCCTTCAATCAGCTTATCCGGTAAAACTAAAGGGAACCTTACTGTAGCAATGCTAGCCTGACTGATGTGGACTCTGGGCTAAAAACAGCACATACATGTAGTGAACTTAAGGCAACTTAAGGCACCAACATGTGACTGAACAAGAACGATCATTTACAGAAACTGCTCCTCAGTTCTGATAGGCTTGAGAAGGTCTGTCCATCACGTCTGATGAGGGCGCAGCTGCTACCATGATGGTGTAGTTCTGACTGACATGCAGGGCATCTCAGGCCAGATGCCAGGCAATGACGGCCACCCTGGTTATGCTACTGAAAAACTATCTGAAAAAGAACACTTGAAACAAGCTGTAATGTGAACTTGGCTTGTTGTTAGAGCTAATACATTGTGGTCAGAGTATTAACCATTCAACATTCCTGTTGTTAGGTATTTTTAGTCAGATAGATACTTTATGTATTAGAAATGTTTAGTGGAGATAGGATGTCTAGTTAGGCTGTTAAATGCTTAGTCATGCTTATGAGTTTCTACAGGGTACATCTGGTCAAGGATAATAGAGAGAAGAGTTGATGACTGTCAGCAGACAGGATGTTTAATATTATTATTATGACGTGTATAACTGTAGCCTTAGCCATAATATTTTCTTATATTTAATGTCACGACATGTTACTAGAGGTCGTGTGAGAATGTTTTTTTTTCTCAGAAATATTTTGATTAACTTTTTGAACAAAGAAACAGATACCAAAATGTGAACGACAGGCATCTAACATTGACAAGAGGTCTATTCCGTTCAGGAAGAGTAAACCTGTCTGGGTACAGTGAAAAGAGAAATGCAAACATTACCCGAAGAAAAGAACCTCCCCCTCCCAAAAAAAGAACCCACCCGAGGAGATATAAAATCCTCTCCCTAACTTGTGTGGGAGTTATGAAAGTGCTCCATAAAAGGTCCCCACACAATTAAAAACCTCTCTTTTGATTTGTGAGCTGAGTAGTATATTTTTTCCAAAGCTAAACAGGCCATGATATCTTGCAACCATTGGGTATGGGTGGGCGGAGCAGCATCTACCCACCTCAGCAATATTGCACGCCTGGCCAAAAGCGAGGCAAAAGACAGAATTCGGCGTTTTCCTGGGGACAGGCGCTCAACATTATCGCCTGTAGTGCCAAAAAGTGCAATCAGAGGGTTCAGAGGGTCGGGTTCTATGTCTGCTCCAACCATTAGGGATAGAGTTTGGAAGACTTCCCTCCAGTATTTCTCCAAACTGGGACATGACCAAAACATATGGACAAGAGTAGCCTCCTCTCTCCTGCACCTGTCGTGGTCTACGTCAGGGTAGTAGCGCGCCAGTCGAGATTTGGATATGTGAGACCTGTGCACAACTTCGAACTGCAACAGGCAATGATGGGCACAGAGAGAGGTTGTGTTAACCAGCATAATTATATCCCACGCGTTGGCTGACAAGGTAAGATTCAGATCCCGTTCCCATGCGCTTTTAACAGTATTAAGTGGGGCCTGCCTTATACCCAACAGCTTATCGTAGATAATGGAAACCAGACCCTTGCATAATGGTTGTAGATTGAGAAGAGCCTCAGCGGTGCTGATGTCTGGTATCTGGGGGAAATTTGGTATCTGACAGTGGAGGAAGTGTCTTACTTGTAAGTATCTGAAAAAGTGAGACCTAGGGAGACCGAACCTTTTAGACAGTTGCCCAAACGATGCAAAACTGGTGTCTATGAAGAGGTCTCTAAAACGCTCGATACCCAGTCCCCGCCATTCCTGGAACGTTGGATCCGATAAGGAGGGTTGAAAAAGATGATTGGCGGAGATGGGACTCGAGGGGCAAAACTCAAGAAAACCAAAGTGCCTTCTGAACTGAGCCCACACTTTCAACGTGTGACCGACCACTGGATTATCTGTGAATTTATATGGTGCGAAAGGGAGTGGGGAGCCGAGAAGTGCTGGAATGGAAGAATTTCTAGCCGAGCCTAATTCCATTGCCACCCACGGAGGACAGTCGGATCGACTATGAAAGTATGACCAAAAGGTGAGGCAGCGAATAGTGGCCGCCCAGTAGTATAGGCGAATGTTAGGTAGCGCCATACCCCCCTCAGCCTTGGACTTCTGAAGGTGAACTTTGCTGAGCCTGGGGTGCTTGCCCTTCCAAATATAAGACGATATAATAGAATCTAATGTATCAAAGTATAATTTGGGGATGAAGGTTGGTACTGATTGAAAGATATATAGGAATTTAGGAAGAATATTCATTTTGATAGAATAAATTCGCCCGATCAAGGAGGTAGAAAGGGGTGACCACTGAGCCAAGCTGCGTTTTGTGTGATCGAGCAAGGTGAGGAGGTTTTCCTTGAAAAGGTTCTTATGCCTCCTCGTAACTGTGATACCAAGGTATGTGAATTTATCCTCCACAGTCCTAAAAGGAAAATTGGAATAGTC
>NW_018128219.1:483091-484568 GCF_001952655.1 Monopterus albus
ACCAACACCCCCAGTGCCCTATACGCCGAAAGTACCTCTTAAAAGATTTCACAAAGGGCCCAGTCATAGGCCTTCTCCAAGTCCACAAAGCACATGTGGACTGGATGGGCAAACTCCCAAGATCCTTCAGGTAACCCTGCAAGAGTAAAGAGCTGGTCCACTGTTCCACGACTAGGATGGTATCCGCGGTTTGATAATTTTTTAATTTTTATTTTTTAAAACTAACCGCTCCTTCATAACTCTGTGAATGTTGTTGAAATCTTTGTAGCTTAAAATCTCAACTAAATTCTTACAACTTGTTAGGTATTTTTAGTCAGATAGATATTGGATAGATACTTTATGTATTAGAAATGTTTAGTGGAGATAGGATGTCTAGTTAGACTGTTAAATGCTTAGTCATGCTTATGAGTTTCTACAGGGTACATCTGGTCAAGGATAACTAGAGAGAAGAGTTGATGACTGTCAGCAGACAGGGTGTTCAAAATTATTATTACGATGTGTATAACTGTAGCCTTAGCCATAATATGTTCTTATGTTTAAGCCACGACATGTACTAGAGGTCGTGAGAATGTTTTTAGTTACACACCACTTAACCAACAGACATACACATTCACACGTTGATTTGCTTCATGTTTTGACTATTGCTATGGCCAGCTGCAAAGCTGGTAACAGAGACGTCCCGGTTGACGTTTCTGTGTAGTATGGGGCTAGCCCAAACGAGGTGATAGGCCTGGTGGGCTCAGGGTTTTCCACCTTACATCTGCCTGCGTGCAGTTTGGAGGTGCAAGATACCTGAGCGTGTAATGTTAATTTTACCTGTGATCCTTTGAATAAATCAGCACTGTTTTGAAGTTACTTGGACTGCCTCGTCTCTCAGAGTTAGCAATGGTAACAAGAACTGGAGCCCAACAATGTACAATGTGCAGTCTTGTGCCCATTCCTTTCCATTTTCATATCAATTAGGATTGACCATTTACCTCTCCTGGATTTGCGACCTTCTCTTGAACCCGTGTGCTCCACTGTAATGTGTCCCGGTTCAGGACTTTGTAGTTACCAGAGAAAACTGCTTTGATGTCACTTTGGCGGAATGAACACACTGCGGACCGTCCGGAGTTCACAGACCTGGTTAACAGACGGTAAACATTAAAGATGTTATGAAAAGACTGATACAGCAAGCAACATACTTGTCTGATTGTCCTGGATATAAATATGAATGACAACACTGAGTCAGAGCAATATGAACATACACTGCTGAAGCCTCCCACTACAGATGGGCCATCTGCACTGCCTCTTTCAATCACCAGGGCCCGGTTTTTCAAAAGTAATCCACTAGGATTTTGGATAATGGATTGGATCAAATCTTGAAAATGGGTTTTTCAAAAGAAGAAACGGATTACATAATCGGATTAGATCATGTAATCCAATCTTGGTTTTGATCCGGATCAAACCTTCATTTAGGGTTTTTCAGAACTTTTTT
>NW_018128219.1:487302-489783 GCF_001952655.1 Monopterus albus
GGAACCATGGACTCAAGAAGCTGTAACTTCACTGCTGCTGAAACCAATGCACTACTAGAGGGTGTTCGGTGCCATTATGGAACAATAGTGGGAAGTTTTACTTCTGCTAAGGATACCAACAAAAAGAAAAATGATGTTTGGATTTTAATCACAGACAATGTGAATGCCATAGGGTCTGGCCAGAGGAGGACCACAGCCCAAATCAAATTGCGGTGGAAGAATCTTAAGGCCAGGGCAACAAAGGACCATGCTGAAGCCAAAAACCCACAAACAGGCAACAAGCCATTTAAGAGGGGGGATTACACAGATGTGGTCCTCGACATCATTGGAGGTGAGAAGTCGCAAGCTCTCCATGGTATTCAAGGTGTTGTAGGGGATGGCGAGCCTTGGATTGAGGAGGAGGAGGTGAATCTGCCAGTTCCTCCTGAGGCTGATCCAGAGAGCGTATTTATATTGAATCTCAGCTCTGTTCCTGAGGAAGAAGCTGGATCCTCATTGGTTGAGCCAGTGGTAGTTGCCACAGGATCTCAGAGCAAAGGCTTGAAGAGGCCTTCATCAAACAAAGATGATGATTACAAGGCACTTCTGCAAAAAGAGACTGAAAGGGCAGAAGCACAGCTTCATCTGGCAGAGGAACAACTGACTCTGACCAAACTGCAGCAAACCAAGGCCAGACTTGAGATCCGCCTCCTAAAGGCTACGCTCAGACAAGCTGTTCTCTCCACATCAGATGAGGAAGTCTGAAATTAGTGTGGAGTATTTGACATTAGGTCACTTTTCTTAATTCAATACATCTATATTTGAAACTTGTTATAAATATCCTCGATGTACAGTGTTTGTGTTGTAGGTCTCAGATGAGCGGACTGCTGGAAGAGGATGGGGTGGGGTTTTTCTTGTGTTTAGTTTCTTTTAAATGTGTGTGTTTTCATTTCAAATAATAATAAACGTATATTGACCCCACACTGGCTATTCTACTTGTTGCTCTTTACATATCTATAGTTCTACATTGTGATTTCCTATCCTGTTTGAGCACTGGTTATCCAGATTTGGTGATCCTGAAAAGTTCCTATCCGGATCAGATTGATCCAATCCGATGTTGCTTTGAAAAACTGGCTCAAGAAGTAAGCTGGATTACGTGATCATGGATCGCAAAAAAAGGATTACTGAATCCGGATCAATTTTATCCGGATTAAACCTTTTGAAAAACCGGGCCCAGGAGCTTAATCCAGCAGGCCGAGGTGGTCTAATCCGCAACTTACACAACTCTCCCCACCCCTGTCCGTTTACACAAGGGCATGGCTGGACTCCTCACACACACACACACAGCTGAGCATAGAGCGCACACACATGCAATGCCCCAGTAGAGTTTTAAGTTGAGCAACACCCCTGAGCATGAGTGGATTTTACCTCTATCAGTGAATGTTTGAAAAAAACACTGAGGAGCACAGCCATGAGGCACCTTAAGAAAAGCTGTGGGAAATCTGGCTACCTCATGGAAAACAGATCCGATGTATATGCATCATCGTAATGGTCCTTTAGCTTACTGACCACTGCGAGGTGAAGATGCCATAAAAGAGTGTGTCATCTGCAGGAGCTCTCTCTGCAGGGGAGAGGCGGTCTATGTCCTGGATCACATTGTAGGGCAGCTCATTGTCAGCCTGGCATAACAGCTGAGCTTTGGCAAACGTGGTCCAGCGTCGCTGCAGTGTCCGCTGGCCCCCTACATCGCTCTGCCACAGGAAGGGAAGAAGGCAGCAAGCACAACACAGCGCTGTTTCAGTTAGCCCAGTAAAGGTACAGCCCTTTAAAAACTGATTTATGTATGAGTTGTATGAAAGGTTCTTGCATGAGGTCCACTGCTGTTTCCTTACCATGCAGACCTGAGAGACACGAGACACAATAAATTTGTCTATGAAGTCATACTCTCTGCCCACTTCACTGAAGAAGAAATAGATTTTCTCCTCATCAGGAATGAAACTGGAGCTGATGAAGGTGGGGTCTGTAGCAAACAGATTGCAAATTACATACAGGATCAAAGTTTGTGGAAATATGTCTGAGGGATTCAGACATAATGAAACAGCATAATTAGAGCACTCTTTTGTTGTTCAAATGAAAAGATAACATTACTGTTTATCACCACTTTTGTCTCTGTAACCCTTTGAGTCCACACATATATCCCTTTCCTAGCGCTTGACACTGAGTGAACTCGACTCGACTCGGCTCAGTTCTACTTGCTTTTGGTACCAGGTTCTATGTTTTCCACTGCCAATAGTCTGCTAACTTGCCAGCTAGCTAGCGCTACCTAGCGGGCATAGCTGTAGCCACTGTGCTCATATTATCACATTCAGTAACCTATGGGCTATGTGATAAGATGTAGGAAGTGGTGATTCACATAATATAACAGTTACATTAGACAGTGGCAGAGGCCTCAAGCCTCTATAGTTCCCGTGGGTAAGAAGTGGCAGGTAGTACCTTTACACT
>NW_018128219.1:491384-495158 GCF_001952655.1 Monopterus albus
TACTTCCAGGCTGGACTACTGTAACTCTTTACTATCAGGATGTCCCAATAGTTCCCTAAAAAGCCTCCAGTTAATCCAAAATGCTGCAGCCAGAGTACTGACAGGAACTAGCAAGAGAGATCATATCTCTCCCATATTAGCTTCTCTCCACTGGCTCCCTGTAAAATTCAGAATAGAATTTAAAATCCTTCTCCTAACATACAAAGCCCTTAATGACAAGGCTCCATCGTATCTTAAAGACCTCGTAGAGCCTTATCATCCTAACAGAGCACTTGGCTCTCAGAGTGCAGGTTTACTTGTGGTTCCTAGAGTCCACAGAAGTAGAATGGGAGGCAGAGCCTTTAGCTATCAAGCTCCTCTCCTATGGAACCAGCTCCCAGTCTCAGTTCGGGAGGCGGATAGCCTTTCTAGCTTTAGGAGTAAGACTTTCCTTTTTGATAAAGCTTATAGTTAGGGCTGGATCAGGTGACCCTGAGCCTTCCCTTAGTTATGCTGCTATAGGCCTATGCTGCGGGGGCCCCACGATGCCCCCACCGGCCACATCAACCTGACCAATGTTTGATTGTTTGTTGTGTCTTGTTGCTTTTCTTCTTTTCTCTATCCTCTATCCACTCACCCCAACCGGTCGAGGCAGAAGGCTGCCCACCTAGAGCCGGGGTCTGTTGGAGGTTTCTCCCGTTAAAGGGAGTTTTTCTCCCCACTGTCGCCAAGTGCTCGCTGTTTTCCCTCTATAATAATAATAATAATAATAGTAGAGTCTAGACTTTACTCTATAAAGTGTCCTGAGATCACTTTTGTTGTGATTTTGTGCTAATGTAAATAAAACTGAATTGAACTGAAGATAATAAATATAATCACATCAAAATCACAGTTGCTATTTGCTTCATTGTTCCTTTTATAGAGCTGTGGTAAACTGGACAGATGTCAGTTTGCTTAATGTATGCATCATTTCCAGGCAGAGGAACCACTGGGGTGATGGTAAATGGTCTTATACTTGTACAGCGCTTTTCTACACTTTACAGCACAGTCAACGTGCTTTCACACTACTTGGCCATTCACCCATTCGCACTCACACATTCATGCACCAGTGTCATCACTGGGAGCATCTGGGGGTTCAGTGTCTTGATCAAGGACACTTTGACATGTGGACTGGACAAGCCGGGAATCGAACTGCTAATCCTCCAGTTAGGAGACGACCCGCTCTGACTCCTGAGCCACAGCCTTGAAATGTCTTTCTAACTATGGCCCAACCAGAAATAAGTATTTCTTATCATATTAACTATTTAAAGACCACTCTTTAGGATGAAAGTCAATGTGTAAGTCAATATGTGAATGTCCATGATGCTTTGAGTCCCAGAAAAGGAAGTTTACCAACAGATTTAAAAGAAGCAGTAGAGCACTACATATCCCCCACATGATAACTCCAGTAGACTCTAAATGGCCTTCTGAGGAACAGGCTAGTCAGCACTCTGCACTAAAGTGTGCATAAGTAACCTTTGGTTATGCAGGTACTAATCAGGGAACGTGTTTATATGCACTGCAGTAACCTGGTTACTTAAATCCACATACACATGAACAGATCAGTAATCAGGTGTCTTCTCTAGCCCAGACTTATTTTGGAAGCATGGCTCACTGACATTGACAAAAGACTGCTTCCTTCTTCATTTTTGTCTGATAGACTGACAGTGCAGAGGCAGGCTGTGGTGGAAAGTGACTTATTTAGTCTTATACAGGCCACTTTTAGTTTTAGTTGGAATTTGAGTGGCCTTTTCTCCATTTAATGATCTCCTTTCATTCAGCTACTACACTCCACTACCTACCCTGTCTGCAGTCTTTTGTAAAAAAATCAGATTAGAAACTTGAGCAGGAGTTTACATGGCAGAGAAACAGGCGTTCCTCAGCAGAAAACCAGGTTTCTCTAATCCCCGTACCCTGATTGTGGACACCAGGTTTCTCATTTACTGTACATGACAGTTAAGAAATCAACTGACTGGAGAAAGCTGACTGTAAGCTAACCAGCTGCATGACTGCATGTAAATTCTATTCACAGCCACTGTGAGCTCCGTATGTTTAATTTCGAGTGACAACACACTCACCCTCCAGCCATCCTAATGTATCATCCAACTTCAGGTCAACACGCCTGCCCTCACTAAGATGCCGAGAGATAACTGGCCGGTTCCCCCTGTAGTCTGCCACCGTCCCAGTATAAAGCTCTCCATCTGAGAAACAGAAAAACGCATTATAATTACATAATACTGAACAGTTAGAGATGTCCTGAGTCAATCAGTACTGGGGCCAGTCAGTTAAAATGAAGCTGATCAAGTGCTGATACTCATCTACTTTTACTCTGTCACACATTCATCCATTTCAGCAAATAGTAGTTACCTTTTTATTAATATTCAGTTTTTGTTGATACTTGTTTGTGTCTCCCCTCAGTTATATGGTTGTTTTGAGATGGCAGCTACTTTGCAGTTAGAGTTGTCGACTGGCATATGGAAAGGTGTTTCTGCTCCAGGTTTTCTTCACTATTACATAACAAAAATAATGTCAGTAATTAAACTATAACATTACTGAGTGAATATCTCCACCTAAAAACCTCAAGCAATATGTAATAGCTTTCAAATGTGCCGCCTCAGAGTGAGAGGTTATGCTATGCTGCTATGTCCAGGGGTTAGCAGATCATGGCCTTTTAACAAGACGTGATTGCTGAACTCTTGCACCATCACAGTAACTAGACTGATGCAAATACCATGAAAATGTTTTGTCATAACAGCTTTTCCTCCTTCTTATTGCTGCAGATGCTGGAGGTCATTCCACCGACTTTAATAAATTTCCAATAAACTTCTGTAGCATATTGAGCAGGATTGCAGTGAACAACAAAATGATGCCTAGCACCAGGGGCTCCATGTTGCAAGCTAGTAGGTCAAGGTCAAAGTGTTTATTTGTCATATGCACAGTTAGGAAACGTGTTTCCCTGTACAATGAAATTCTTAGTTTGCCATCCACATGAATGCCACAAAATACAAAGGAAATATAAAGTAGATAAATAAGTAACACAAAATCTAAGGCACTTTAAGCAGCAAATGCAGCAGTAAAATAAAAATATATAAGAATATAATAGGAAAATGTATGCTGCATGGGAGCAGCATGTGCAGCAGTCAACTGTCAATGTGCAATTATGCATGTGCAAACTGAGAATGTAAACAGCAAAGGTCGACAGTACATGATGTATTTCCTGGTAATAAACTCCTCAACTGTTTAGGAGTCTGATGGCAGAGGGAAAGAAAGAGTTTTTCAGTCTAGTGGTCCTGCATTTCACACTTCTGAACCTCCAGCCAGAGGGTAGGGAGACAAACAGTCCGTGCTGGGGGTGGGTGGGGTCCTTGAGGATGAAGGCAGCTTTCGTACGCACCCTGTGGTGGTAAATGCTCTGCAGAGAGGGCAGTGGAGTCCTGGTGATCTTCTCCGCAGTCTTTACCACTCTCTGCAGGCACTTGCGGTCCACCAGACAGTGATGCAGCTGGTCAAGATGCTCTCAATGATGCAGCTGTATAAGTTGCAAAGGATCCTAGGCGACATACCAAACTTCCTCAGCCTCCTCAGGACATACAGCCGTCGTTGGGCCGTCTCGACCAGTTGTGTGGTGTTAAGTGTCCAAGTGAGGTCCTCACTGATGTGGACGCCCAGGTACTTGAAGCTGCTCACCCTCTCCACTTCGAGCCCCCGGATGAACAGTGGTCGATGAGATCTCCTCTCCTTCCTCATGCCCACTAT
>NW_018128219.1:495633-506379 GCF_001952655.1 Monopterus albus
CCTGTAGTCGTTCAGGCAGGTGACCGGGCTCCTCTTGGGAAGGTGGATGATGGTTGTGGTCTTAAAGCAGGTGAGAATGATGTTCTGGCTGAGGGAGAGGTTGAAGATGGAGGTCATCAGCCAGTCCGTTGGCACATGCCCTTAGAGCCCTTCCCAAGGATGTTGTCAGGTCTTGCTGCTTTGCGGGGGTTGATCTTCCTCAGGGTTTTGCATACCTGGCCTGATGAGACAGGTAATGGAGGTGGGGGGGTTGGGTGGTCCAGGTGTATGTATGCTTCCTCTCTGTGCTGTAGCTGGAGGTCTCAAAGCGAGTGTAGAAGGTGTTGAGGTCATCCGGCAGGCTGTCTGTGGAGCTGATGATGCTGGTGGTGGTCCTGTAGTCTGTGATGTGCTGCAGGCCTTGCCACATCCGTCCGGAGTCAGCAGTAGAATAGAAGCCATTCAGCTTCTCTCTGTACTGCCTCTTGGCTGCTGTGCTGGCTTTCCTCAGTCTGTACTTTGCAGCTTTGTACCACCCATGGATGTAGCGCTGCCACTCAGCCCTTCAACTAATTTCTCCCAGTGGTAACTCACAGGGTTCCATGGAGGTTTTAATTCATAAAACATTCCCATTTCAGTGTAATGTCTATAGACCAAGCGGGAGTGCACAGGCATGGGCAGTGGAGAAAAACTAATACGCATGTGCAGTGATCCCCATAAAGCACAAGGGAAACCAGAAAAAAATGTTTTTGGCGTACGTGCCAGGCAAGCAACTCTCGGTGGGAAGAATGGGCACCATCTTTTAATCTGTGATTCAACTTTCCAATAATACATCTATGGTAACACCACATTGATACTGCACATCATGTGACCCTTATATAATGTCAGTGGTTCATTCATTCAAGATGTGGAAGATAAACAACAGCACAGTGGAAACAAAACTGCACTGGTTTGAGTGTGGCATGGCAAGGCTCCGGCACACATGCTGCGACTTAGCATGAGAAGTCGACAATTGCCAATAGGACAGGGGAGTGGTGGGCAGTGGCCCTTATTTTGTTCATACTGAAGGTGACATCCCTATACTCAGGTACACCAAAGGTTTTCTACCAGGAACACAGTATTTCTAATATATCATGTACTAGTAAGTCTATCAACAAGATCCTCAAATTTGTTTTTATTCTTCAGCCAAATCTGGATATGACTGGTTTATGTATATCATGACTTAAACTAAATATTAAGATTAAATGACACTTCCGGGTCTGGGTGTACCAGTGCCCAACAAAGTGGTGGCATTGCCTTACAGGTCCACAGCCTGGTTAATCAAAGGAACATGTGACCTTAAGCAGACCTGCAGGAGACTGGTGTGCAAACAGCAAAAACCATACCTCCAACTCCAAGAGTGTGTACTGAATCAAAAACCTGCTCTGTCTGCTGCTAGAGTGGCTTATTTCTCTGCTTAATCAGTAACAATACACACAATCCTAGATTTCTTTTTGACATTGTAAACATGTATACTCTGCAGTAAAGTAAATGGCATTAGGTACAAAATTTGCTCCTCATCTCCAGCTACTTCTGCAGAATCAGTTAGGCCTCGACTTTCAGTTAGTGAGTTGTTCTTTGATTACAAGTTGCATTCTCCCTCTAGTCAGTCAGTGCACCCTTGTGCACATAAGCATCAAAGGCTACAATCACATTACTGACTGACATGACCAAAATCAATTCTCCTCCCTCAAGTTACTCAGATCTGAGTTTTTTCATGAACATGTGAACAAACCAAATTAGATTTTCTCACATCAGACTGGGGCCACTTCCTAGATCAGATCCATATCCAATATCTGACTCTGTGAGCACTGTCAAAATTGACAGATCAGAGTTCATGCGGTTTTTTTAAACATCTCTCTCCTTTGCACACTACACATGAAATGGTTACCGGTTTCACAGTAAACTATGATAAAACTTCCTCCACATACTGAAAGTACCAGCCAAGCGTTACATTAAACCTGTCTCAGCTAACATTTGATTCTGGCAGATGTGGCATCATTTCCTTACCTACAACAATAGCAGTGTTACGCTGGTAGGGATCATAAGGGCAGCGTCCTCTGCCTTCATCAGGCTTGATGGTCATTCTTAATGTCTCTGAGTTCTGCACAGAAAAAGAAAAAAGTCAAGCTGATATCAAACTAAATAAATCATACTAAATAAAATCAGAGTATTTTTCTGTGTAAACTGTTAAAATCCCATACTGCCAATCAATCAGGTGAAAGGTTTACACAACAGACTTACAATGTAGGTGCAACGTGGGCTGAAGGCAAACGTTCCACAGGCATAGATGTGGGAGGTGTTCAAAAACTGCAGTACACGAATAAAATTGGGACAGTCAGCCTAGAAAAGAAACACAAAGAATGTGAAGTTAGATGTTTTAGTTCAAAGTACAGGGCACAGTGTGTTTCTGGAAAAAAAACCTTTGGATTCAATACTAATTACAGAACAGAGATGTGCCATAAGCGCATGAAGATTACAAGACCCTCTGGACAGTGCACTTGAAATTTATTGGACTAACATTTAACAGCAAGCTAACTGTAAAGGAAATGTAAATGGTTGTTGTACAGCAGAAAGAAAAGTAAGTGAACCATTTGGAATTACCTGGTTTTCTGTAGTATTTGATCGCAAAATGAGATTGTCACCTAAGTCACAAGTGTACAATTATAACAAGTGTACAACAAACAATTATAACTCTCCATGTGTTTATTGAACACACCCATTATACATTTAAAGTGCTGGTGGAAAAATTGAGTGAACCCTTGGATGTAATAGCTGGTTGAAGTTCCTTTGGCAGCATTAACCTCAGACAAGTGCTTCCTGTAGCTTTGGCTCAGACCTCCATGATGCTCAGGAGGAATTTTGGACTGTGCTTCCTCAAAGAGCTGCTGCTTTTCCAGCTCCCACTACCTAGTCTGCCTTCACTCACTTACCTTTCATCAGTGCAATCAACTGCTCTGTGTAGCTGTCACTGACACAGTCAAAGCCACTTTAAGTAACCGTGATATCTGTTCTTTGTGGATGTTAAAACATTATACCCAGTACTACTGTCAACTTGGATTGTTTTGGACATTGGTATAGCTGGATTGCCTTAGAATTGTTGTGATTCTTTTGCCTTAGCTCACTGAGCCTCCAGGGTGCTCAGGATTGATGGTGTCGACATGCACTGTCATGTTAACCAGTGTGCTTCTCAGCCATTTCAGACCGGCTGGAGGACTGGTCGTCAAGGTGAAGAGGATCCTTTTGTTGTGCCTGGCTTGTGGAGAAGAACTGGATTTTGAACAGGCTCTGTTTTTTGGGATCATGGCAAGGAGAAAGAACTATGGTGAGTTAGCAGGGACAAAAGATGCTAACCTGGAGGAGAAAAATATGATGTTGAACATTCACGAGCTGCTTGATTTGCAGGTTTTTTTTAAAGACCTAATCAAACAAGAGAAAAATTGTAAATCATTTGTTCAGGTGTTCATGAACTGTACCAATCAAACTATTGACAATATCATGAAGGATCCATGTGAGATTAAAAAAAAAACAGAAAACTTCACAGGAAAGGATGGATCTGTTACCTAAATTCAGAAAAGCACAGTATAAGGAAAATGTTGCATACCAGAGGTAGGTAAAGCCAACTTACTGTCCACCAACTATGTTCCTCAAATTGAGACAAAACATTAGCATTAAACATGTGGATACCTGGAGAGTTATAGTTTTATGTTATTCAATGTGTTAAAAAGGCTTTGATTAGCACACCTAGATATACTGTATGTAGTCTTAGATATAAAGTACATGAGGTAAATCTGTTCCTCAAACACAACGCATATTTTTGCCCTTTCCAAGACTCATTTAGATACAACGTTTGATGTATCTGAATTGGCGAAGTAAGGTTTAAAATTACTTAGAAGAAATAGGGACAAGTATGGGGCGCTAGCGCTTTTTATGAGCAAGAATTTATAACAGCTGTGCTGAGGGATGATATCATATGTGGAGATACAGAAATCTTATGGCTGCAGATTCATATTCCATTCTCTAAATCTTTCTTTGTTGGTTGCTGTTACAGGTTGCCTAGATCAAATTTAGAGTTTGTAGATAAACTGTGTGAAAACTTTGATAGAGTTAAAAAAAAAAAGGTATCTTCTTTTTAGGTGACCTAAATATTGACTGGTTTTCTAGTAGCTGCAAATTACATAATAAATTGAACTTCTGTGTGTTCCATTTGTAATGTTACATAGATGATAAATCAGCCTACAGGAATTTTTCTACCATTAACAATATCACAATATCCACATGTACTAATCACATTTTTACTAACATAACAGAGTTGTGTTCAAAGACAATATCTGTCCCCATAAGATGTAGCAATCAAAACCGACTGTAGTAATAAGAAAAGCCAAAGTCCCCAAGCTAAAATGACGTTATAGGTCTTATGGGAAATTTAATGTTGATTTATTTCTAAATGACATAGAAACTGAGTGGTCTGACGTGTGCAAGTGAAGAGTGCCTTTAAAGTACTCAGGGACAAAATAAGAAAACTAAGGGACATACAATACGTGCTCCATTAAGGAAGCAATCTATTAAAAATATACAAAATGGAAGTTATTATACAGTACATGGGTCTGAAAATGTTAGAAATCTGCTGTCTAATCATATACTTACTTTAGATGACATAGCTCTGGCCTGCAATACTACTGTGAGGAACCTTGGAGTCATTTTTGACCAGGATATGTCCTTTAAATCACACATAAACCAAGTCTCTAGAACTGCCTTCTTTCACCTGCTCAATGTTGTCAAAATCAGGAGTATCCTGTCTCAAAGTGTCAGGTTTGCCCGGCTGCACCTACTTTCTCACTCCCCTCACTCTGTTTTCTCTCCCTTACCCTGATTATGCTATGCTTTACACCTGCTTGTCATCAGCTGCACCTGATTAGTTTCTCCCTATTTAGTCCCTGCTCTTCGTTCACTCCCTTGCCAGTTCTTTCTAGCTTTTCTCAGGCCCGTTTGTTCCCTGTTGTTCTTCTGATTCTGTGAAAGGCCTCCACTCTTTCTTTAACTGTGGCAACTTTAATCAACCAATATATGAATAACATGACAAGATAAATACCAGTGGGAGCCAAAGAATAAGTACTGCTAGAAAATGACCAATGAACACATTGAGTGTGAAATCATTGCAGGCTAAATGCTGCACCAAGTCATAGTCACAGAAATAGCTGTCAATAACAATCCTTCAACTCACACATAAACCACTATGAAAACACTAGAACTGCTCAATATTAGAAAATCAGGAGCATCCTGTCTCAAAGTGATGCTGAAAAACTGGTCCATGCATTTGTTACTTCCAGGCTGTACTCGTGTAACTCTTTACTATCGGGATGTCCCAATAATTCCCTAAAAAGCCTCCAGTTAATCCAAAATGCTGCAGCCAGAGTACTGACAGGAACTAGCAAGAGAGATCATATCTCTCCCATATTAGCTTTTCTCCACTGGCTCCCTTGTAAAATTCAGAATAGAATTTAAAATCCTTCTAACATACAAAGCCCTTAATGACAAGGCTCCATCGTATTTTAAAGACCTTGTAGAGCCTTATCAACCTAACAGAGCACTTGGCTCTCAGAGTGCAGGTCTACTTGTGGTTTCTAGAGTCCACAGAAGTAGAACAGAACAGGCTCAATTGCAAAAGTCTCAGTTGGCTGACTGGTCTCTCGACTAATCAACTACTGGGGGTAGCCCTAGTTATTCCACATGATCTCTGTTGGGCCGAGGTCTGGGCTATGACTGCGACACTCCAGATGTGATATTTTCTTGTTTTAAAACCATTCTGTAATATGTTTACAGGTGGCAGTCAGTCACCCTGACATTATCCTGTAGGATTTCTTGCTAAACTGGGGAATTTATTTTTCCCTCCACAATGGCAGCTGTCCAGGGGCAGCAAAGCAGCCCCAGATCTCGATGCTTCCTTCACCATACTCACTACTGCAATGATGCTTTCGTGCAGAAAACCAGGTCATTCTAAATGGTTCACTTACTACTTCTTGCCACTGTGTGTGACTTGTTTAGTTTGCTTAAAGAATTTGATCAGTTCACTGTATTTGTTCACCAGCACAAATCAACTACTTGCCATTTTCTTGCCTTTCATAGAACACTGTTCAAGGTCTCTGTCTGACGGGCTCCAGTCCAGCTGAAAGAAGAGAAGAGTTCCATTCATCACACCACAAGCTGCTGATAAGGTTTGATTTTTCATTAACACACAGGATGTTATTTCAACAGCTGCTGTAGAAAACTACATAAACACATGGTGTGACCTTTAATTATCTAATAATTAGCAGGCTAAATACCCACCATGGAAGCATGCCCGTGAAACTAAAGCTACTGTAAATATTGTATATACACTTCAACTAACAACAAACTCCTTTTAGTAGCTCAGCTTCAATTGTGATGGTCTCTTTCAAACCTCAATCAATATCTTGCTATGGGAAGCGCCCTCTGGCGTGACCAATCACGGAAGGTCCTAATCTGTGGTTGCAAAGGTTTTCTGGGAAAAGTGGCGCATGACAGAAATGCAGGTTTGCCAATATTTTTGGCCACTACTGTACTTAACATTTTACACTGTTTCCAACTGCAATTTTCAGCATGTGTGCAAAAAAATTCACTTTGCATTTATGAATACTTAAGTTAAAATGTAGGGAGAGTGATCGGTGTTTCTGTAAGTGGTCAGCCAGTGTTGGCTTGCCCACCTTACTCCTCAGAGTGATGGAGTCCTTGCGGCTAACATCCAGTGCTAGTACAGCATCCCGGGCTCCTACATACAGCATGTCTCCATCCTCGCTGAGCAGCAGGGTGGTGGTGTTACAGACATCAGGGATATTGAAACAGATGACATGCCTCCCAGGACTACCTGTTGTTTCACAGCAGTTGACACCGGTGTCAGATGTTTCATTCACTTACCAGAAACAACTAAAAGCTTCCTGATGTATGTAGATGGCAATCTGCTCATCTCGATCAGTGTATATTCTGTTATTCATTCAAACAAGTCATTCCAAGTTATGTCACAAAAACTCTGGTAAATGACACATACAAACTTTGTAGGTGAAATTCATGGAAGTCCATATATCAGGTACAACGGCAAATCAAA
Source organism: Monopterus albus (assembly GCF_001952655.1). Taxonomy (NCBI): domain Eukaryota; kingdom Metazoa; phylum Chordata; class Actinopteri; order Synbranchiformes; family Synbranchidae; genus Monopterus; species Monopterus albus. The sequence continues at coordinate 502,772 of NW_018128219.1, forward strand.
AAGTTAGAATGGTATGTAGAATCTAAATTAAAACTGAAAACAGTGATGTGCAAATCCTCTGTGTCCTGTGCTACACTGAAAACACAGCAGCACATTATTAGATGTGATACTTAATCAACTTTATTCTTTGTTCAAAATAAACACTCACTTCAACTATGACGCTGCAACATATTCCAATACAAGTTTCAGGGCCAGTAATGAGGTAAAACAATGAAATGATGATTCCATGTGAACCAGGTGATGTCAGCAGGTGACTGCATCATGACTTGGTACAACAGTGGCATCCAGGAAAGGCCAAGCCCTCTAGGAGCAAAGATGGGCAGAGGACCGCCAGTTTTCCAACATACTGTACATATGTGTGAGAAAACTGTCACATATTCACTGCTCTGTGACATTTATTAACCCTGTGCACACTCATTTTGCTCCTCACCCAGGGGGGCAGTGCTGCAGCTGCACAAGAAAACACATCGCTGAAAATTAGTCTTTTTTTTTTTTTACTTTATCAAATCCCTTTTGTGTTGCGTGCACTGTGCAATTCTTATTACCTGAAGATGAACTTGTGGTAACAGACTGACAGGTCACAAAACACAGTATAACACCAGCTTTTGGACGAGCACTCTCCCTTCTCAGTTTATCAAACATAACTTCTTAGTTTAATGCTCAATAAATATTGAGAACCCTCTCTCAGATATTACATTTAGCAGCTGTCAGTGTTGCGGAGCGATCTCTCATTTATTTATGTCAGTTTTTTATTCTTTGTTGATCACTGTCAGCAAAGGAGACTAAACAATAAGGAATTCATTAAAAACATCTCAGCAGGCTGGAGCCACCTCCAAGAAGCCTAAGCTAAAATTTTACCTCAATCATATGATTTGTTTTTGCAAGTTCGCCAGATAACCAAACACACACCTGCTATTATGATACTGGTTTGCTAACAGTATAGTGAGGTTGCTTATCCATCTTGATTAACTGTGGAGCTGTTACCAACATGGAACCAGATCTGGCAGCTCCAACTATAGGGGTTTTTATATTATAGGAACTTTACCAAAATGTATCGAGCAGAGTAACGATCATCATGGGTTCTACGTTTACTTCCAGGAACACGATGGGGAGGGGATGTATGCATGCAGCACAGTCACCCATGACTGATTAAATATTCACTCTTCATACCCATTAGTATTACAAGCGCGGTGTGTAAAGAGGCACTTGCTTTAAGCTTGATTTATGGTTCTGAATTAAATCTATGCTGCGGCCTACACTGTAGCCTGCTGTGCATCTCTCCAGAAAGAAAACTGCATGTGGTGGCAATGCAGACAACAACAACAGCTGTAATTGGCTGCATCCCATTTCCTCATTCATGTCTCTCAGTGGCCGGACAAGCACAGAAACCCCCCCTTGTTCTGCTTCAGTTCAGTGGTTGTACAGACCACGTCCTCTGACGTTTTCTCTCTTATCTGTGTTGCAGTAATTTCAGTAAAAGTAACTGCTGTTCAACATCTATTAACTGCAACATGACCAACTCAGTTTCAGTCACCACTGTTTGTAAGTGGTGAAGAAATGCAGCACAGTGGCATAAAAACCCTGCTACTAACTAGCGTTTTGGTGGTGTAATTGCAGGGCAACACAGACACACAAGTATAAATGCTCACAACAGTTGAGGCCACTTACAGTTGAAGTCAGAGGTTTATATATACTTTGGTTAGTCATTACAACTGTGTTTTTACACAAATGTCATGTTAACAAACTCTCGATTTGGCAAGTAGGTTAGGACAGGAGATTTTTCCAACAGTTGTTTACAGATAGATTATTTCACTTATAATTCACTATATCATAATTCCAGTGGGCCAGAGTTTTACATACTCAGTTAACTGTGCCTTTAAACAGCTTGGAAAATTCCAGAAAATGTCATGGATTTAGAAGCTTCTGATTGGCTAGTTGACATCATTTGAGTCAACAGCAGGTGCACCTTGGGTGGATTTTAAGGCCTATCTGCAAACTCAGGACCTCTTTGTTTGACATCATTGGAAAATCAAAAGAAAGCAGCCACGTCCTCAGAAAAAACAGTGTGGATCTCCACAAGTCCATTTCACTCTTGGGAGCAATTTCCAAATATACAAATACTGTACATCTGAATTGAATTGAATTAACCAAGTGTATGTAAACCTCTGAACCACTGGGAATGTGATGAAAGAAATAAAATCTGAAATAAATCTCTCTTATTCTGACATTTCACATGCTTAAAATGAAGTGTTGATCCTAACTGACCAAATACAGGGAATGTTTATAGGATTAAATGTCAGGAGTTGTGAAAAACGGAGTTTAAAAGTTAGCCTATGGCGCAGGCTCCATGTACTGTAGATTAAATGCAAAACCATAAATCAGGCTTTAGAGGTGAAGGGAGGACTTCACTTGTTGGTTTAGAGACAAAACAGAGACTTCAGTTGTTGTTTGATAAACTACTAATACAGTAGGGCTGCACGATAAATCATTTTGTGACTATGATTTATAGCCCCAAGGTGATCTCAGTCTCATGTGACAATGATTCTGCCGTGTTTGCATTAGCAGGAGACGCCTTGCATCAAACCAAGTACTCCAGGTGCCTCCAGTCCATGTGTCAAAGTGTCCTTGGGCAAGACAAGTGTCCTTGTCTTGCCCACTTGTTCCCCCCCCCGTTGCCCCTAATAGTTAGAGCCATTGATTGAGTTGGCGCCGCAGATGGCTGCCTCGGTTCTGTACCGGAAACAAATTCCTTGTGTGTAACATACTTGGCCAATAAAGGTGATTATCCCTATCCTCCCCTTTCCTCACTAAGCTACGTTAACCAATAGCAGGAGGTAGAGCGGGTCGTTTCCTAACCGGAGGATTAGCGGTTCAATTCCTGGCTTGTCCAGTCAACATGTCGAAGTGTCCTTGAGCAAGACACTGAACCCCTAGTTGTTCCCAGTGATGTCACCGGTGTGTGAATGCGTGAGTGCTTGCTTGAGAGTACAAATGGGTGAATGGCTGAATAATGTGAAAGCACTTTGAGTGTGCTTTAAAAAGCATAGAAATACGCTATACAAGTATAAGACCAAGACCATTACATCATGTGATGAGCTATAAGCAGGAAGAGACGACTGATTCAAAAACAAATCCAACATGTTTGATATTGTCAAAGGTATTCTGCTCCCTCCTGCAATTAACGTTGCGCTGCCTGCCCTGCACACCTAGTGCCGGATGGCAGTTGAGGCAGAAATAAATTGCTTTGAGGTTACTGGTTAATGCAGCTTAGCGAGGAAAGAGGAACGCTTAGTTCCTCACAAAACGATGTATCATACAGTCTCCACTAATTGCTGACTGTTGTACTATGGAGTGATCCTTCACATTGTCTTCTAGCCCTCTCCTCAGCTAGCTGCTGTGTGTGACAGGGGCCCAGCTCTCCCTCCTCTAAACAGAGACTGGCAGTGAGAAAATAAAGGAAAACAAAGCAGGATGGTCTGCATCAACCTGGGAGGCTTTGTGGAGCAAAGTATGGTATGTTCACTAGGTTATGATAATGGAAATGCAGCAAATGAGAACCCATCTGTGGTCTTGTGGTTGTCTCCTTTGACTGCCACACTGCTACTTTA
>NW_018128219.1:506439-532000 GCF_001952655.1 Monopterus albus
CTTGTCAGACGTGGGCTCAGAAAAGCCACCAAGGCCGTGGTGAGGAACAGCAGGCTGGATTTCTTCATTACAGCGGCAATGAGTATGCCTGACCTTGGTTACATTCCAGGTCAGAGGACGAACACTGGGTGTCAGAAACTTGTTAGGAGGGGTGACGACTGTAGCTGAAGCCACATACTCTGGTTTGTACAGCAGACGATCCGTGGATCTAAGACAGTACAACAGGCACAAAGCCAGTCAGAAAGGCAGACAGCAAAAAGACAAAGAGCCAGAAAACAGACGGGGGGGCATGCATTCTGTGTTCCCAGATAGATTTCTTATATGAAGGTATTACTCAATTTGAAAAATTATTTTCAGGTTCAACATTTTACATCAGCATTCGGAATGATAAATATCTATAACTTGTTTGGGGGTTATCAAAATGAACACACTGCACCCCCATAACCACCTTACTGCAGAGAACCCAAATCAAATTTAATCCTTCCTGTTAAAATCTGGTGTCATGTCATTAACACTTCTGAAATTAATCATTAATGCCAAGGACCCCAGAGCCTATGTAGAAACCGTCATGCTGCTGCTGATTGACTGGCATGTGCCACTTGTGTCACAGATACATCTAGGCCACTTAGCATATTTAAGTGCTAACTACTGTTATGCAACTCTTCTGCTGGTGTGTGCCACATATCAGCAACACTGAGATATAGATAAGTATTCAATATGCATATTGTTAATCTAGTTAGGAAGCTTAAGGTTAAGATTGGCTTTTATTTTGTAAATAAATCTTGTTTTACTTACAATGCTAAGAAAAAACTTGGAGAAACTACTTTACTACCTGTGACTGATTATGCAGCCTCCTCTATTTTATGAAAAGTTTATACAAACTCTCTTACTCACCACTGCATTCCTAGTGTGATGGACATCACTGACCCTTCGCAGACAACAACAGTGGAATATTTTTAATCTATAAAGCGATACTGAGTAAACTTCCAGCTTTATCTTTGCACCCTTTTCTATCTTAGCTCTAGTGGATGCCAGCTACTCTCATCCAGGTAGTTACTTTTTAATAAACTGCTCCTGCTCTGCACCTTGGTCATAGAATAACTTGCAGAAAGACCTAAAGTTGCGATTTGAATTTTTGCATATTGTGTCGAATTTTAATGTGTTGCAAAAGGCTGCCATCTTGTCCAGGCCTCCTGTGAATAAAAGTTCTTGGTCTTGAAGGCAACAGTCCGCAAGCACGGACGAAAGACGTGGTGCACGAAAACCAGCTCCTACACATCCTGTTGCGACGACAAGCTGCTCGGTCACAGTGATGCACCGTGGTGACGGACGCGCTCAGCCGTCGCCTCACCTTGATGGGGCCTTGTTCAGAGCAGGAGTCGTTTTTCTGGTTTATGCGATAAGATTCCCTGAAAATAAAAAGAGCCTGTCCTATTGTAACTCCAAAAGTCTTCCAGCTGATGGAAAAAAAGATGAGACACTTAAAGAGCTCTTACATTTGTGCCAGTTCTTCTTTTACCAGTGGGATTAATCCGCAGCTCCCTAGCTCTGGTCTTTGTTCCGGTGAAAACCGGGCAGAAGAAACGTGACCCAGTGAAAACGCTGACCGTGGTTAAGCCTTTACTATAACAACAAAGCCCGCACGCCTCCTCCCATCAGAAGGTCTAACGGGGTCCAGCCGCCCCCTACCGGCTGTAACGCGTAACAGGCTGCGGAGACCCCGACTGTGTCAGTGGAGCCAAAAAACAGCCAGTCTACTCAGGGGGAAGCTGCTCACCCAGGAGGTGCAAAGTGTCTCACTTCCTGCCCATAATACATGATTATTCAGAGCCCATTGGCCTTCCACAGTGTTGGGAAAGTTATGTTTGAAATGTTATAGGATACAGCGTAGTACTTACACTGTTTAAAATGTAATGTTTGGCTATTCTAATTACTTTGTCAAAGTAATGTAACTTGTTACTTTAAACTATTTTTTGATTATTTGGCTAAAAAATGTTTTAAAATGGGCAATAAAGCTGAACAGTCTTAAATAAATTTCAACCGGGCAGTGTAAACCTCACAGCTGCTCTCAACATGTATTACTGTGAGACTTTTATTAAAGGTTCTTCAACATAGCTTAAGTTACGTAATATATTACTATTGTGAGAAGGTGGATTCTAAGGATTTTGCCCAGGACGATGCTTGAGTCAGTTTTTTTTGTGCAGCCTTCTGTGCCCTATACATCACATGACCCTGGATAGCTACTTCTCTTTCATTAAACACAACATGAACCTATATACAGATAGTTTTACCCCCGCCAAAAAACCTGCCAACCAGAACCAGAACACACCAACCCACAGCTTCCTCCCCACAAAACACCTGCTACGCTGTGGGCAGCACCAGTCCACGCCCTCTGGGTGTATAACTGTCCATGTGTGTCATATCCCTGTGTGTGTGTGTGTGTGTATACAGAATAAGTCAGCAAACAAGGAAAGTGCCATGGGCCCTTTAAAGTATCACGGCCTGTGCCACAAAGATTTAGACTGTTCTGTAATACAGTCACTGCCAAAAACATTGACACCCCTTCATTTCTGTCAGGTAACACACCACTTCCCCCCCAAAAAGTGTTGCAACTATTAATTCTTTGGTATTCTCATGTTTATTTTTTTGGCCATGATGTGTAAGTATGTAAATGTCTTCTACCTTTATGCAAGTACAAAAAAGTAATTAAATGGTAAATGGACTGTATTTATATAGCACATTTTTCACAGTGTGTTGCACTGGCCAAAGCGCTTTACAGGAGATCATACACCATTCACCCATTCACCACACCGATGACAAGGCTGCCACACAACGGCGCTAGTCAAGCCACCGGCAGCAATTCGGGGTTCACTGTCTTGCTCAGGGACACTTAGGCATGCGGGGAGACTGGGAGTCGAACCACCAACTTGCTGGTCAGAAGACAACTTGCCCTTAAAGGAGGAATCCAGTGAGGAGCATAGTAAAGTCAAAGTCTGGGTAGCACATAACAAAACAATAAATGAACATGCAGTTTTAGTCCCTATTTTCAACCCCAGCAGCAGTCCTTATTCCAATTTCTTTACACAAACCCACACATCACCATATTTCAAAATGTGTTAATATGTCTGCTGAACAACACATCTGTCTACAGTGTCTCTGTAACTTCTAAATGTACCTGTTGGTGTCTTGCTGTATTCCTCGATCTCTGTCTTGATATATTGCTGAAGAATCTTCAAACGCTGCCTCCTGCCAGGTTATCTCATTTAATTCGATTCCTCAATGTACAAACCAGCTGCTGCAGCAAAGCTGGTCATAGCATAGTGACATACACAACCTGCACACACAGGACTGTGCTTGTTGATAAGGTCTTTGTTCTTTGCAAAGCGCCCTCTATTTATTCCCCATCCAGTTTCCAGTCTGTCATGCCATAACATTACACTTTAAAGTAATGGCATATACCAAAAGTAGAGCTAAATTATGGCATGTAAAATTAGACTTCTACAGAATTAATCATAGACAAGCTTCACTGTAAGCAGTGGGTAAGATGGCTAATAAGGAGAAAAGAAGATTGAGAGGATTAGTAGTGACCTGGAAACAACTGTGTGGTAACAGACTGTACACCTTGCAGTGTCAAACATGAAGCTGGTCACACACAGGGTGCTACTGCCCATAAACAAGGAGCATGTGATGAGACAGGTAGGATGCTGTCTGTCATCTGCATCATAGCAGCTGTATGAGACCATCAGCTAGAAAAAGCAGGTAACAGATGGTGAGATGTCACAAAGCTCTGAAGGCAGCAGGTATTCCAGTGGAGTGTGATGTACAGCTTGCCGCTTAGTTTTTGTCAGACCACAACTATTTAGAGGTGTGTGCAGCAACTGGTAAATCAGTGTATGTACTGTATGTGCGTGGCCTTGTGGGGACCACACTAGCTTTGCGGGACCCAGCGTCACTTGTAGGGACCAGAGACCAGTCCCCATGATGTAGTTTGTCGAATTGTATAAAAGCAAAATGATGTAAAGTTAGAGCAAGTGTTGCCTTTGGTTAAGGTTTGGAGTTAGTCTCCTGGAAATTAATGTAAGTCTATGTAGGCACCTGGGAAGTGGTGAAAACAAGGATGTGTGTGTGTGTGTGTGTGTGGTCTTGTTTTTCTATATTTGTGCAGCCCGAAATCCATGAGTTATTTTGGCAGGGACCGGAGGTCAGCTGTGGGGACCGAAGGCCAGTCCCCACGATGTAGTTTGTCAAATTTTAGGAAAATGATGGCATGTGTGTACATTCATTAAATTGATCCAGATATTATCAAGGTGGCTTTTTTTTATATTTGAGTAGGCCTAACTTATATTAGAGCTGCTGTGGGTGAGTGTACATTGGCAGAAAATGAAGTCATCCATTGACTGCTGTCCGTCCTTTCCACAAAACTCACCACACAGACCAGATTTTCCTGTTTGATGTTTCCACACCAGGCAGAGGACCAAACACTACATACTGCAGCACAAAGCCCGTTTCTGCCTCAGTGTTCTGTACCCATCACTACATAAAGAGTCTAACGGTTCATAAAGAAAATGTTTACATGATATGGGAAAGGAAACCCTGAAGCTCAGCTTCTTAGCTCTGCCTCTGGTTTTGGAAGCACCTTTGATACAAGTATAAACTAAAGCAAAAATCTGCATCCTATGTTTCTTGAGCAGGGAAATATTGGGAGTAGAACTCAGCCCAGGAATTTTGACTATTGCACATTTTAATAGCAGGTTCTATGGAGATTTATTTCATTGCAGTTTGTGAAGAAAACTGTGTGAAAAACATCAACAAAGTAGCTTCAGTTTCACAGACAAGTATCAACACAAACTGAACATATGTAAGGTAACTGCTGTTTCACTGCTGATCAGTTTGCTTTGTACTAACTTGTATTTCTCTTTGTCACTTTCCAGTTTAATCAGTGAGTGGCCTATAGAGAGTGTGAGGTTAGAATTCAGACTGGACAGTACTGTAGTTCTGTGGCGACGACTTTGGTTGGTGTATATAATGTTTGATTAAACAAATTAATAGGTATAGAATATTGCAGAAATCATATTGTAGACACTTTGTTACAATCTGGAATACAACAATGGAACCAAGATTTAAGGTGAATCAATATCAGTTTAAAATAGAGGGAATGTTGGAATTTAACAAGAGATGCATCTGTAAATAAAGAACTGTGCTTAGTCCAGCATAAATTCATGTATAGAATGTCGTAGAATGTCCAAGATATAGTTAAGTACAGTGGTTATCAGGTATTGAACGCAAAATTTAATTTTAATCCATAAGCTTATTTATGTCAAAATATATTACAGGATACAATGCTGTATCCATATTATCCTTTATTCATCCATCGTATTAAAAAACGTTTACTTAAGTATTGGAAATCTGTATACCCTCCACCTAGACTGAAAAAAGAAATGAATTATTATTTGAAAATGGAAAAGACACTAGCTGATAAAAAACTGAATGTGAAGCCATGTGGGAAGACGTGCACTCTGCCTTTGCCACCTATGTTTGCTCCTTTTGTTACCGTATGATTTGCTGTTATTAGGGTCTGTCTGTACTGTTTCAACATCCCAGCAACATGGCTTAAGAGTTGGGTTATGACAGTATTCTACATGTGGATGTTCTTTTGTAGATGGTTGTTGATGCGGGATAACTAAATACAGTTTTGGGGAAAAAAACGGATCACACCAGAGTAGAAAATGATCATAATCATCTAAATCCATTCAGTCTAGCTTCCTGTTGTGCTCATGCTGTAAAACCCAACAGTTTGTTATACAGGACTCACTGGAAGTCCACACCGTAGCAGCATTTAGACTTTTCTGGGTTTAATTTCTCTGCAAGTCGGCTCCAGTCCGCTGCTCAGTGTTTAAAGCACGGCCAGGTAGTAACACATGAGTTGGTGGACCATGGGACTGAACCGACCGTAGTTATCTGTGGAAGGAGGCAGACATGAGGTAGATGGCAGCTACACAGAACCACAGCAGTTCGATTATCACCATGACGTGCTGTTTCTCTTTCTCCCTCCCCCTTTACTCCTCACTGTCTCTTTTGTATGTCTGATGTTTATTCACATTGAGACACAAGCTCAGTTTGTGTAGTGACCCACCAGGAAAAGTTCTGCCCCAAACATTGCTGAGTCTTTATACTCACATTTGATTTATTCATTATACATGTCCAATCTAATGCAATCAGAAAGTCCTGCAGCAGATTTGACCTTTATGAAGCTTGTAATGTCCTGTTTGTGTTGACAGTATCAGAAGAGTCTAGACTGTTAACTTTCATTATCGGTCCATTTATCTATATCACATACTGTATATTAAACTGCATTAGATTGTACTAATGTATCGTGTAAACTGTTTATTCAGTGAACATCTATAGTCTGCTGGAGCTATCATTTTAGTATTCAGTGCCATTTTGTGCTCATGTCTGTCTCTGAGCAGCACATTCAGTAAAAAGGTGGATGATAATAATTCAGTCAAAAGAGAAAGACAGCGTGTTTTAAACAGTGCAGTATACCTAACATGGAGTGACACAGCCTATCGTTTAACTGTGCAGTTACAAATGCTGTTTTGTCAGGTCCATTCTTATCTAAGCAAATTTTGGCTGAGATATAACGTGACACTACTCTGCCTGCTGAATTCACCTTCATTGTGGCTTCTCGACACAGAACCTCAAAGCCATGTTGAAGCCGTGTGGATTGATGTTCTGAAATAGACCCATGTGATGCTGTTTTAATGCCTATATTGATATAGGGACATTTTGATGATGCCTCAAGGAACAACAGACAACAAACAGCAAAAAGTTAATGATTACATTGTACTTAATTTAATTAATAAAACTGTAATGGTGCCCTTTCTTAAAATCTGCTGTAAACATTTCTTTATCCATTATTCAGTGGAAGTGAAAATCAAGTTAGTCACATTTATAATGATAATACACAACAACCCCTCCTGTGGAGCTGTACACACATGAAGTAAAGCAATTGTAGAATGTTTTGATCAACAGTTCATCAGTGGTATGACAAGAATTTGTCATTATTCTGATCATCAGGTGAGCACCGTTTTACACAATTTACCTGAAAACCAGTAGACAGAGCATCAGACATTAAGTTTAATTTACTGGGTGTTTTTATTATTACAGATCGGAGTGTTCAGAAGACTCTGTTCAGCTCTGATGTAGGAAACAGGTGAGACCCAACTCACGTCACATAGGCTGCTGTTTAACAGCCTAAACCCAGCATAAATATAACTACTCAGATAATCTGATAGGAAATTGCTGTAAAATGTAAGATTAGGTTAACGGGATTGTTATTGTATATACTGCAATGCTGTCCATTTTACTTTAACTCAGATGTGTTAAATGATGTTAGCCAACAAAAAGATACATTCTCCTCGACTGGTTTTGCAGTGAGAGAATGTTGTCCTGTTGGTCTAGGCTAAAATATCTCACTAGCACTTGGATGAATTGCCATGAAACAGTACAATTCCACGCTGAATCCTATTAACTTTGGTGGTCCTGATCAAAATGTTGCCCTATACTAAAAAATAGAATAGTAGGTGGTGAACTGGTGAACATGGGAAACATTAACTGATAAGCATTTAGAGAGGTAACACTGCCATTGTAAGCATGTCAGCATGCAAATGTCCGAGCTGTTAGCATGGCACTAGGAAAAGGTAACATGATTCTCAAATAGCATATTACAATTCTTCTGATTTCACTGACATGCTAGAGTGTATTCAGTCAGTGTGAGTTTTTGATCCACTGACTTATTATTCACCTATCACTTATCTATTTCCAGGCCATATCTTCAGATGAATGCACCAAGAGTTGACCCACCACATTCTGATCTTGGAGATGTTGGAAGGTGGCTAATTGAGCCTTACACAGACACAAAGCCCCAACAAATAGATGCAATTGATGTAGATTTGTGGTTTACAGAGCTTTGGGCATCATTGTTGTTGAAGATGCAGTATCAGAGAATCACCAATGGCTGGAATTCCCCTTTTTTTGCCCTGTGTAGTGAAAATCAAACACTACCTGGTACTGATCTCATTAAGGAGGCGTTCCCAGTTTATTTGACTCATTCAGACCATTTTAGATTCACACATAATGACATATTTGAGACAGAAAACACATCTAACCAGCAACATCAACATGTGACCCTTTGGGAAGATGACATTAAGTACAGCCACCAGACTATAGTTATTATGGAAGAGGACCCTGCAGTGATTGAGTCAGCTACTTACCTTTTTGAGAGGCATCCCACTGTATCAACTCTGTTGAGGTACCAGAAGGGGGCATTGCATGTTCTCAGAGGAAGTCATTTCTTTCCTACTAGAAACCATGATGTCATAGTGGTTGGCCATGGCAACAAATATACTAATGGAATGCTTCAGCTGTCTGGTTATGGCCCAGAGGAACTTGCCAGATTTGTGTCAACCTTAAAAAATGTGAGCATCTTTGGGCATCTTGACACCATCAGCCTCATCACCTGCAACCTTGGGAACAATCTACACTTTATGTTGCAGCTTCTACAAGTTCTCCGATCTCTGAGTGTGGAAACAAAACTGCACCTATACAACTCTGTTCTATCTGTTAGCGCTGAGGGAGAGATAATGACTAGAACTCATGGAGTCTGGAGGTCTCATGACCACCGCAGAAAAGTCATCGCTGAATTAGACCAAAGAGGTAACCTCCTAACAAAAGTTGAACTTGGTTGTGTAGGGCCAGTGTTTCCTGATTATAAAGGAAACATTTTGTATTTTCAGCCGTTGGAGTGGCCAAACCACCCTCAAATGTTTGTTCCTATGGAGCTGCGCAAAAAGTACCCTTCTATAGACTGCCTGGAGGCGCTTACTTGGAGCTTGTTTTTTGAGGAGAATGAAAGAAGGCGTGCTCCTGATTATATCCCAGACCACAAACAAAGACATATAAAAGCAATTTGGCTATCAGTACCAGAATCAGAAGAAGACAACACTGTCTTCAAGCATATTGTTACCATTCAGGATCTGCTTGTGGAGATACGGTATAGTGCCAGAGAGGAAGTTAAATCAAACCTTTACTATGTTCTCAATGAATGCATTTATAAAGTACATGGGAAAAACCTGAGTGTAAGTCTAGCAGGCAAGTTTATGGACACTAACAATCAAGATGAACTTGAACATTTCCAACATAATTTCATTGACCAGCAGGGCAAGTCCTCCCTGCAGGAATTGAGACAGGGACTAAAAGCATCCAAATTCAATGACTTTTGCCGTCAGACATTCCAGTTCCAACAGTGTAACTACAACTGTGAAAGATGGGGCCATTACTTCATGGCAGCGGTGTTTTCAGCATCAGTGCGTAACTTCAGAACATTCTCACTTTTTCTCATGAGTGTCATAGGTTGTGAAGTAGGGCGCCTACGGGGGACTGACAGCCCCCTATGCACAGCATTTGTTGGAGATGACCACCCCATGGTGACTGAGCAACCCTGGCCGGAACGTCTCCGTCGAGGATTCTATGGCTGCACTGTTGACAACTATGAAATGGCACCGCAGAAGAGACGGATTTGGCTAAATGAAGTTGTTGCAAAGGAAAATGCCCTGTACATCAAATCAAAGCACATGATGAATGCTGTTGATCATAATGAGCAAACAGAGCTGGGTATATTTGGGAGGGTCAAAGTCATGAATAAGTACGTGTTCTCATCTTATCTAGAATTCTTTAGAGGTACACCCGAAGGAAAGAAACTCAAGAGAGGATGCCAAAATGCCAATGTGGAATTAAAGTAATTCATTTCATTAAAGCAATTTCATTGTGTGTCCATAATTAGTTTTAGTATTCTTATGCGTAGAAAGGTCTAATACAGATGTGTTAAGCCTGATGCTGACATTACCTTGCAATGAAGTGCTACATTGCCTACTTCTCCCATTTCGGGTCACTGGAACAGATACGTATTTGATGGTGTTTAATAGAAAGAAAATGGAAAATATTGTGACAACCGCTCCATCACATTGTCACAGAAACTCACTGGAAACCTTGTATGCTTAATCTTATTAAATCAAATGTTTAAACAATAACAAAGGCAGTATTGGTGATTTCTTTGTAGGTATTATGATCGGCGCTTGATGCTGCCGAAAATGTCGTGGGTGAACTTAATTAAATGGCCAGACGAGGATACATAAAACAAAACAGTCTCTTTAATAAGAGTACCAACGCTGAAAAGAAAAACAAGGCAAGACACGGTGAACACACGAAACGCATTTAGAATGACGATACAGTTCACGGTCAGAGCCAGCAAACACATACAGCAAAGAAATCCAAAGTTCGTGGTCCAAAGGGAAGTCCGTTAAGCCGATACACATAGAAGCAGTCTGTGTAGAAGGGGCAGGCAAAATACGGCGGTCCAAAAACAGAAATTCAGGGTCAGATACTAAAACGTCAGGTATGAAACAATGCTGGAGTCTAGAACAATCTGGTTGGGGTGGGAAGGCTGCTTATAATGCGGTGAAAACAGGTGCAAACAATCGGGAGCAGGTGAAACTAATGTAATTATTAAAGTAAAAATACCGAAACTGAGGCGAAACAAAAAAAGGAAGTACTGTCAAAATAAAAGCACGCCAGGAAGCAATGGAACCGAATCATGACAATAGGTTTATTACATAATCTTTCTTATGGTGTCACACAGGTCAGAATACAGAGAAATGCAAAATATAAATACATGGAAAATGCAGAATCACAGAGGGTGAAGCATTACTAGCAGAAACTTTTAAATGGACTATAAAGCATATATGTTGCATTTTTCTGGTGAAACGGATCAAACATACTGACATCTAGAAAGAATCCTAACATGCTTTTGTGTTTTGTTTCTGATGCATATGACTGTCAAATAGAGATGATTAGTATCATATGCCTAAAAGTTCAGGAAAGGTTTAATACTGGAAATTACTGTGTAAACTGTCACTGGTAATGCAATAACAGATACTATGAACTGAAAATTGCAATAGCAACTTAACCTGGAGTATGCTCTGCACAAAGGAAGAAAAAGATTGTTTAAATGTTTTAAAGATTCTGGAAGTTAAACTGCAGTTCTTCTCTAATATTTCTAATGGTCTGGTCTTGACCTGCAAAGTTAACTACATTACTATGCTTTACATTTATGTGGCTAATTAGCGAGGTGACCATTGCCAGGCAAGTAAAAAAAAAAAAAAAAAAAAAAAAAAAAGACACCATCAGCCCCTGTTGTGTTTCCTTTTCTAAAATGGTGAATGATATATCCTCTCCATTTTATCATGCTTCTATTTAATGGAGCCCACCATTTTCAGAGCTGGCACTTCTTACAGCTTGTGGGGCTTTTGAGTTGTTAGTTGTGAATACCATTTATCCTCCTGTTATTGGTGACGTAAATTCTGAAGGCATGATCAATAATACCGGAAAACAAAATTAAAGCAAATAAGGGAAAGTGACTATGTTAATGATTTTTCTGTTGCAGGCTTTGGCACAAATTTTGAACTGGACTAATGCAAAAGACTGCTGGGCATGATCACAAAGTGGGTGGATCATCTGATAGTGTGTGAAGGGTTTAATGTGTGTCAAACTGGTCCAACCATGTCTAAAGGCGGAGGTTTTACGCTGAAGACCCACTAGAAGTGAAGAAATTGCACAACATCACCTCTGCCACTTCTCACCTGTGGGCGTGTTGATGCAGGCTGACAGAGGCATGTGAAACTGCTCTATATCAAAAGATACAGCTGCTCATTATCTATAGTACTGTCAGCTAATAGAGAGAACAAACAGAGAATAAAACCAACAATGACTTGTCCCTACTCAGTGTTAGTGTCTGTCAGTCTGTTAGACCTGGATTAGCTTATTTGTCTGTGCCGTAGCCCTCCGCTGTTGTCCAAAGACAATTAAAAACATTAGGGAAACATGTTGCTATAGTGGGTAACATTCATTACAAACAATAAGACCCTAATATCTGTTAAGAATATCCAGAGAGCTTGTGCATGGGCAGCTTACTTAGCCTTTGGGGCATCATAAAAAACGGGTCTTGTGTTTTTTAATGAGTAAATGTCATCCAGTGACACGTTTTTAATTGTTTTTGAAAAACAGTGGAGGTCTATAGCACAGACAAATAAGATACTCCAAGACTGACAGACAGTAACTGTGAGCGGGGGGAAAATAATTGTTGTTTTTAGTCTCTGTAACAGGAGTGTTGAAAATACTGTTAATACAGAAAGTGACAGGACTTGTTAACAGAAAGGTGCATGTGCTAGCCTGGTAGTATGTCTTTGCCAGCTCTGTCTGTCAGTGTTTAAAATGTTTAACTTCTGACCCCTCCTCGCTGGTCACTTTGCGAGCCCTTTTCACATCGCCTGAAATCCCACAGTGCTTTCACTCGTGTCCCATGGAAAATAAATGGGGTCGAATTTTGCTTTGCATCACTCAGTGGGTCTTCACCGTTGTACTCCAATCAGACACTGTGGTGCAGGATAAACCTGCACTGGGGGTCTATCTGTGTGGGTCAACCTGCATCAGCTGATCCCCCTTCACAAGCCTCCAGCTTTAATAAACTGGTGCAATGATGTAACTGCGAGATTGTCCACAATTCTGATGTTGGAAAAGCATGTGTGTGTGTGTGTGGGAGGATTTCATACTGTCCTACGAGCGCTTCTTTTGACCCGTATAGACATGTTTATATGGATGACATGGTAAGCAGTAAAGCATTTCAAGTACAGCCTTTAGTGTATGTTAAAATGCTAAAGCTGTGTCATTGTTCAGTTGCATCATGGAGATTGGCTGCCCCGACTGTGCTACTGTAATAGCACTTCCACCTCCCAGATCTGCTCCTAGCTCATGGATGATGTTTTAAATCATGTGGTGTTTTGTCTGAGAGGAAACTCTAGGGGCTGCAGGCAACAGAGCAAAATGCATCTTTAAAAATGTGACTGCCCTGTCAAGTGACAGAAACTTAAGAAACTTCACAATATTAACATGTGCACCATACTAAATAAAATGATTATTTCATTCATGATCACCAAATAGTGCAAACAGACGCTATCTATGTATGAAGATGATTTGATTATTTTGTTGTATGTTAGTTCAGAATGGAGTTTGATTCTTACAACCAATAGGTTGACTTAGAGAACTGATTTGAATTTTAATGAGGGCAAAGCATGCAGGGCAGTATATTGGAGGTAACAGCATTTAAACCTGTAAATGTTTTGTTTATAATGTTTTAGTCCTAAAAGTTGGGAACAGCTAGCTGTGTGCAGACTAGACTTTTCACCTTTGTATTCTGTCCAACACCTGATAAGGAGAGTGATGTGTATATTGTTACTCTGTTTATCTAACATTTGTGGTGGCAACTCGGAGTTTGCTGATGTGTTGGGCTGACTCTTCACAGGAGGATGCAGCTGCATGAGGTGCCCTTCTGGCCGCTGAGGAGGCCATACTGCGAGGTGGCTAGCGACTGGATTAAGTTCCAGAAATGCTTGAAAGAGATTCCCTCGCCATCACCTACACCCATCTTCTGCAGGATCTCATGCAGTCCCTGCTCTGTGCCAATGCCCTGTGGGAACACACAGGATAGCATGTGGAATATAACTTGAGTGTGTGTCACTGTGAATGTCAAGGCCCAGGCCACAAACCTTAACTTTACTCCTGGGGTAAAGGATCATTCTGGGCCTTTACAACCTGGTTCTTATTTTTAGTCCGTTATAACGATGTACACATCACAATTATATATATTTGGGAAAATGGTGATGTTGTCAGATGAAGAAACAGGACCACCAGAACAACAACATCCCAACTTCACCAAAAATGTAAACATTCATCTCCTAAAATGATCATCTAAAGGCGGTTTGAAAGCCTTTGCCTCATTTCAAGGAATGAAACTCTGGCTGAAACATACCAAATCTATTTATTTAATTGAATTTTGTATTTATATTTATGATCAGGACATGTATGGCATCTGTATTTATTATGGCTTGTGAGCTGATTTCATGTGTTATTTTGTCTCGATGACCTCCTCAGATCACTACACTCTCATCTAAATCCTCCCAGAGCAGATTTCCACTCAGTAACAAAATGAACTGTAAAACAAACAGGCCTATTTTCCAAAATTTCTTAGTAATTTGCGACTTGTGGTTCAGACACGAAAGTAAACAATGAAAATAAAAAGCAAGTGAACCATTTGGAATTACCTGGTTTTCTGTGGTATTTGATCACACAGTGTGATCCAGTCTTCATCTAAGTCACAAGTGTAGAGAAACACAATATGCTTAAGCTAATACCACACAAACAATTGTAATTTTTTATGTCTTTATTGAATCCAGCCACTAAACATTCAAAGTGCTGGTGGAGAAAGTGGGCGCACCGTTGGATTTAATAACTAGTTAAAGCTCCTTTTGCAGCATTAACCTCAAACGAGTGCTTCCTGTAGTTGTGGATCAGACCTGTTCAGGGGGAATTTTGGACTGTTCTTTCTCACAGACAGATTCTCAGGATGTCTGGTGTGACAGTTCTCTGAGGTCATTTGACAGCACCTCTGCTGGGTCAAACCTGGGCTCTGACTGGGACACGCAACATGGCAGATTTTCATGTTTTGAAGCCATTCTGTAATAGATTTATTTATTTAGAGGCACTGTCTTGCTGCATCCCTAAACCTCTGCTGACCTTCAGACATCCTATAGGATTCCTTGATATACTTGGGAATTTATTTTCCCCTCCACAACGGTAAGCGGTCCAGGTCCAGAGGCAGCAAAGCAGCAGATGTTTTCATGTTGGTATGCAGTACCCTTTTTACACCATGCATAGTGCATATCAACATGAAAACATCATCCCAGCAATAAAATGTGATGAAGGGAGCATCATGGTTTGGGGCTGTTTTACTGATGCTGGGCCTGGACAGCTGCCACTGGGGAGGGGAAAATGAATTCCCAAGTTTATCAAGGAATCCTACAGAATAATGTCAGGGTGGCTGTCTGCAAACTGAGTCTCAGTAGAAGCTGGGTGATGGAGCAGGACAGTGTCTCTAAATAAATAAACCTATTGGCTTCAAAACATGAACACTAATACTTTGAATGTTTAATGGCTGGATTCAATAAAAACATAAAAGTTATAACTGTTTGTGTGGTATTAACTTAAGCACATTGTGTTTGTCTACACTTGTGACTTAGTTGACAGTTGGATCAGAAAACCAGGTCAATGCCAAATTGTTCGCTTACTTTTTATTTCCACTGTATTATTCTATGTCAGATTTCTCTTGGATTCCTTTGTCTGTTGGGAAAAATATCCTTTGTGAAAATGTACAATATGTTTGACATCAAACACTCATTTGTAGGATTGAAAAGTGGCTGTGATAAGTGGCCTGTATCTTGCTTTTTGCAGTGTCAGCTGTTGTTACAATACATTCCAACGGAGCCCAGTTTCATGGTGAAAAAACTATTATATATATGACATCACACATATTAGAGCCAACTTTCAAGCCTGTGGTGTTGACACTTAAACAGATTTTCAACAGTCCCATGGATGAACCCATGTTTTAGATGTGTCTAAGTTTTTACAGTGTGTATTTGCTGATGTGTGCATGTGTGACTCTGCTACCGAGTTTTGCCGAGTGTCTCTGAGTGAGGTGCCACACCCAGCTGCAGTAGTTGGCAGTAGGCCTGCCTACAGGTGAAGCACATGGAGACTGACAGCAGTTTTACCTTGACCAGGTTAGGCATCTGGGAGGACAGAAGATTTTTGAATTCATCAGTTTTCAGCGTTGGACCATTGTCAGCTGAAGCAGCATGGAACTGGGTGACCATCGTGTTGATGGCTTTCTCCAAGTCAGAGTACTGCAGAGAACAAAAGGAAGGAAGAAAGCGAGCAAGAAAGGATGAGAAAGCCAATAGGAAAAGGATGGTCATACCTACATCAAATGCCATTATTATGAGGTTTTGCCCTCTGAAGGTCTTTGCTACTGGCTTTTCACCCTGCACGCCCACCTCTGCACAGACAACAAATGCAGCTACCTAACAATCAGCATGGAGGCTGCAATAATATCAGTCCTCATTGCCTTCAAAAACAACTCATATTGGCATTTTCTAAGCTGCTACTTCCATGGGCCAGGTTTGGTCAAAACCACTTGGTTAAAGTGGCTATAATGTATATTTTTATAATAACTATATGGCAATGTGAACAGTGCTCATGTGTTTGTGCTCCCCTTGGCTTCACACTGAGTTTCAGCTCATTGCTTAGTGCCTGGACTACAACTGTGTTCCACTGGCTGCTCAGCAGCACACAGAGAGACGCAGTTAGAGACTAGCTGGTGAACACAGTGGAACATTTAGCGGCTGAAGAGCCAGACAGTTCTCCCAGGAGTTGGTGGAGACCAAAAACAGAGCTAAAAGAGAGTTCATGTGGCAATGTTGTGTTCACAGCTTGTCCCACTGCCCTCATGTCAGTTATTCCACATTTAAGGTTAGGCGGCGATGACATGTCATTAGTTTTGGTCAATATGTTAATAGATACAGTGAGGCGATATCAATCTATTTACCACCAGAAATGTTCTGCAGTTTTCTTGTATTGTGGTAGCTCATTAGTATGGGAGTGGCTGGTATAGTAAATCAATCAGGGGACTGATGAAGTACCAATTTAATTAGTTGAATTAGCCAAAAAGACAAAGAAGTACTTTAACATGATATATACTAACTACTCAGACCACGATAAAGAGATGTATGCATACTGCCCGCTGCCTATGGTCCTGGTTATTAAAAACCTACGTGGTTAAAGTTCATCTAAAGGAAACCAAACGTGACAGTTTTTCACCTGCTGTAAATTAAGCTGAAGAAAACCTGAGAGATCAAAGGTTTGTGATGCAGAGGACTGCCATGAACGAGTGCACCAGGTGTGGTGAAACATCACCTCCTACACTGTAGCACAGTCAGCAAGATGGGAACCTGCAAACTCAAGATATGCTTATGTCATTTGTAATTTTAAAGCACCAACACCAGCTGTTAAGATCACTTTATGGAAGATGGACTCCCTTTATGCAGATCTGCATTAACATTTCCTTAAAACTCTCTTATAGGCTCTTATAGAACTGAAACTTAAACAGTTGCACAGCTGTTAAGCAAATTACAAGACAGATCTATTTGATTAAGGTCATTGAATTCTTATTGCAAACAGTGAGATCCCGCCTCCCTTATGATTTACACTGTCACTTTCCTTTCACAAGCTTTAGACACATTTCTCAGCTTAAAGACACCAAAACCAGGATTCATCCTAAATTTCTCCCATTTCTCACATCCTAACAAATGCTTGCTTTATTTTTTACTGTGTGACCTGACAGGCATATCCCTGCTGATATTTTATTTTATTTGTATTTACAGTGTGTTCCTTTCTATGTCACTCAGCTGCTCAGGGGCGTTACGCCTGTTCCTTTTCAAGCATCAAACATCAGAGAACAGCATTTAACAGCTTTGGAGTCAGATAGTTCCCTCAGGAGTCGGCTGAGCTGAACTGGAGTGCCCCACTGTCTGTCAAATGAAGGGCCAGGTTTCTCCGTAACTGCTGGATGTAACCACTAACAAGTTCATCATAACTTCACAAGTTGATACGTGTGTAAACAGCAACAGGCAGTATCAAAAAAATTAGATTGAGATGTTTGATGCTGAGCAGGTAGCGGATGGTGGCTTTTTAGAGCCTGTTCTCTGTAAACAGATGCCTGGTGCAGTTGGAAACAATGCTGATAAAAGCAGAACTTTAAAAGAGCTGTAAAATAAAAACTATGAGCTAAAAGCCTAAAACGCAGTATGAAGCTGCAGAGTTGGTGAGAATTCTGTTTGAGTTCATTATTGTGAGCAGCACCTTTCACATTACAGTCATTTGATTCAAGTGTTGATGCTGATCTAAGCAGTGCCAATGGGAACACTCTGGTTTTGCTAGTTATTCAGTGTTGTGGGTGAACAGCTTTGTCAATACCACACCCTTTCTGACTGATGTATCACAAGCTGCTGCAAGCCCTCTTCACATCAGCTAAAACTCTCCCACACTCAACACCGATATCCTGACTGCTTACGAGGCACAGCGCTTACTGTCGTAGAACATTTCAACACCTCATTATACCACTAAGGTATTACATAAAACATATGTTTTCCTAGCGATACCAAATGACTTTGGCTTCGCTGCAATTGTAGCTTGAGCGGTTTCTACAAATCACATGGTGCAGTGGAGCGTCGTCGTCTCTGTAGAAATTTCTGCTCTTCCGGATGTAACCGACTGTGGTGTAATGATAGACACGGGCTCATCCTGTGAGAAAAGAGACCAGACAAAATGGGGACCATGGTGGCACAGGCCCACTGGGAGCTCACAGACCACCCAAGTGCTCCCCTCACCTCCGAATTCTGAGGCTTGTCATCTCCCAACACCAATGCAGGAAGAACATTTCTCCTACAGTGAATGGTTCTAAAATAACGAGGAAGTCTTGCGACATTACACAATCCTATTCTACAGGTTGACCACTGTGTGAGCTGCACCTGGGCCCTACATTCCAAACCAGACACGCCCCTGACTTACTTTTCAGACTATTACTGAAAGATTCTCATGGGTTACAGAAGTGTTTACATTATTCTAATATATGTAGGTTTGAAAAGGGGTAAATGTTAGATCCCGATAATCGACGGTAGGCCGAGGTAACTGGTTAGGGTGCAGTTGGGGTCATGTTAAGGACAATAAAACACGACTGGTTAGGGGCACAGTGGAGGTCTGCTTCATATTAAGGGCAACACGTGTCTGCCGGGAAACAGACTTAATACCTCCCAAAATCTACTCCCGAATTTTGGGATCTAAGGCCAACCGCTGCAAAGGTATGGCAGGATGACCCAGGGAGGGGCGGCGGGCGGCACACGTCGGTAGCGCCATCTCCATCTATTAAACTCAGTAAAGTTGGGAAGTTTAGGTCCTGTGTGATTCGTAACACGACGGCTGGGATTTGGAGTGCCCCCCGTGCACGTCCCGTGCGTAAAACACCAACAGTTCAACTCGACTTGTTCGGGTGGAAGATTCTCATCTGCGACATTTTTTCGCTGGCGCGTCTTCGGTGGGAAACCGTTCGTAACGACGTGTTCCGCTGTACGCCGTGTTTCACGGCCCAGAAAACGGTTTCAGAGTAACTGCATGTGAACATTTATTACCTCGCAGTGAACAAACTCTGTTACAAAAGAATTTTCTCCCATAAAAACTTAACATAAAGTTTAAAGTGTAAACATTACGCGACTTCCTCGGGCGTAACTCTGAAGGTGTCAAAGGTTTTAGTTGTTAGCAATTAAAAGCGTTTGCTTATAAATTCCTACCTGGGGCATGTCGACGTTGAGTTTTAACGTGGAGACTTGTGGTCCTGCGTGTGTCGCTACCTGCTGCTGTGTGTCAGCCCTGCCTCTGTCACAGCTGGCAGCATTCCCGGATCCTCCCTCAGCACGGGAAAGGCCAGGAAGAAGGGCTGGAAGTGAAGACTCAGCCACAAACCTACAGCTCATACAGGCTGCAACCGCAGGCCAACGCCGTGCTGTTCACATACATACACATACAGCGCTCATATGGCGTTTAACTGAGCTGTCAACGTGTGTCTACTAAACATGAACCAACCTGAGTCATGTGTTAATGTCCAGTAGACAGTTTCACAAGACGTCTCAGAGATTAAAATAACGTGTCATATATAATACAGTCTAAAGTGTTTGGAGCTCCCAGTGAATCATGTTCACATTCAACAGACAACTCATTCCACATCTGGAAACCTTTAGTAAAGGCTGGAGACTGTTTTTACACCATAACTGCTTGCAAGTTTAGACTGGTATTCCAGTTTTCTTCCAGACTGTCACCGTGTTAACCTCTTCACTACCAGCTATTACTGAGACACCAGATACTTTTCATATTGAATCTTTATTTACAACTCTGTCCACGTGCCCTTCACATTGTGGTGAATTCCTCGAAGTTATGTTAAAGGAAAGGACTTTTTAAATAAATAAAGTAGAGCAAGGGAGAAGGAAACAGGCACAGCCACATTCTTTCTATTTGGTTTATGACTTCAGACAGTCAGTGGAACCACCCCACTGTCTAAAGTCATAAAGCAGAAGCAGTGGGGGGAAAGTAAAACTTTGGTTCAAATGAACCACAAGAATCTATCTGCAGAAAAAAAAGAAGTGCAGAGGAATCCCAGCAGCTTTCCCACCTAAAGTAAAAGGAGCGGTTCTTCCAGGCTGGGACAGACACCGACATCCTCTGGGTGAAGGGTGTGTCACTAGATGTGGTTTCCACATTTTGTAAGGACAGACCCGTGCCCGTGGGCAGCACGGTGGCGCAGTGGTTAGCACTGTTGCCTCTGGGTTCGGGCCCCACCTGGGACCTTTCTGTGTGGAGTTTGCATGTTCTCCCCGTGCTTGCGTGGGTTCTCTCCGGGTACTCCGGCTTCCTCCCACAGTCCAAAGACATGATTGGTGTCTCTAAATTGCCCATAGGAGTGTGTGTGTGTGTGTGGTTGTTTGTCTATGTGTTAGCCTGGCGATGGGTTGGCGACCTGTCCAGGGTGTACCCCGCCTTCGCCCGATTACCGGCTGGGATTGGCTCCAACCCCCCCACCGTGACCCCGTTCAGGGACTAAGCGGTAGAAAATGAGACCCGTGCCCACCCCCCACTCCTTCCTCAAGGAATTTGAATATGTGAGTGGGAGGGGTTGCTTCCACACCCAGTCAAAGACACCACGTTGGATTGTTTCATGTATGAGACGATCAACCTTTCCCACTGCTCCCAGATGCTTTGCATCAACACAAACACAGAAACCCCCACAGCCAACATTCCTATGATATTACACAGTGCTCTGTACAAGTCACTACAAACGGCTGGATGGAGAAAACCCTCATTTTCAAGAGACAATTTTAGGAACTTTTAAAAAGCCTGCTGGGTGGGGTGTGTGTGTGTGTGTAATGCTTTACATCAGCTGTGTGTA
Organism: Monopterus albus; assembly: GCF_001952655.1. Taxonomy (NCBI): domain Eukaryota; kingdom Metazoa; phylum Chordata; class Actinopteri; order Synbranchiformes; family Synbranchidae; genus Monopterus; species Monopterus albus. Next base: position 527,438 of record NW_018128219.1, read on the forward strand.
TTTTCACATTATGGTGATTCTGCTCACTGTGTTTATTGTGAAGAGAGAAGATTTCTTGAAGTACTTTGAAGAATCTCACCCATTTCCTCCCAGTAGGGTGATGTCTCTCTATATCGCCACCTATCGAACTTTCTAAATAAAACTTCTCTTTTCTTAATGGCACTGCTTCAGCTAATGTTTCAATGTTATCACTAGACAACAGAAGTGGGCTTATTTTTACATTTGTGAGTAAAATCAAGAATATTTTGAAGTAAAAATTTGCACTGTTATACATTTTATGAATATTGGCCCTGACCTCTGAATTAATGCAGGCTGGATAAACAGCCTCATCCAGTTGCCATGTGCACATGTGACTAAATCCACAGGAACTTCATATCTTTAACACTCAAAAGGAATAATGTGATTAACTCAAGCTGTGTCTAAGGATGGACCATCACAACCACCATTCAATCTGCACTGGGTAAACAACATCAAACACCCCAAAGATACTCAGTTAACAAGCAGACACGTTATTTGGTCTCTCTTACAGAGCTGCAAATTAACAGTTTCAGCAATTAATTTTAATCAGCACAAGTTCTGCATGTGGGAAAGGCAAATAAAACCTCTGGGGACAACATACTTCCAAACTTTTAATAAATATATCTTTAAGGCTTTTTATGTACAAATTAAATCACTATGGTTCCAAGTGCAAATTTAAATCTTTACAAACACTTCACAAATATCAAGCTTCATTTTCAAAATAAAGGTTCAGTAATTTCATTTCACATTTGGGTGTGCTAGTGAGTATGTGTGGCTGCAGGAAGGCGTATGTGGGATTGAATCAAAATAAACTGCACTGTGCGTGTGTTCGTGGTGATGAAGGAACATATCACCCACTGCAGAGGTGTGGCTCACCGATGTGTTTTTAATCATTTCTGGACAACAGTGCAGCTCTGTGACAGAGGAAGAAAACATTTTGGGCACTGATACACACACTCTGCACATTTCTCCAGGGACTTTCATGTTTCTAAAATACCAAAGCACTGTGTGCTAAATGAGGTTTTTGGTTCTACAGCAACATTATATCTGACTGCTTGCTTTGTTGATTATGAAGCAGTGTCATATATTCCAAAGGCCAAGCGGCCTTTGAAATACACATTTAGGTTTAGCCAACATTCAGCTTACTCTATCTCAGAAAGATGAATTATTCAGCTGTTCAATCTGTGGTCACAAAATTTATTGAGAAGGGTAGGGTAGAACTTTATTGATCCCACATTGGGGAAACTCCAGAACATCCCGTTAGCTTATAAACTCAGTGCTCAGCTGAAGGTGAAATCCCTCCAGGTGCTCTTTAAGCTTCTCCCTCACATCTTCTCTCCTTTCCACCGATCCACTGTTGATCACAGACTGCTGGTCACTGTGTTCATCATCACAGGCTGTTTCGACTTTGGCCAGAGCTCCACTGTTCTCCGTCATCAGTCCCAAGTCTCCTTTAGGATCCAGTTCTGCCATCATTATGGTTTGTGTTTTGTCATCGACCCCCTCCTTCTTGAGAAAGCTTTGTGCTCCCTGCTCAGCAGGGACAGGCACCAGAATGACCTGTCCCTCAGCACAGTCCTGTATCCAAAACAGCTGCTGCTGCAGGTCCAGGTGATGCCCTGGACCCACAGCTTCAGACTCTGCTTCACATATATCAGAGAGCAGCAGCTTACGCTGAGAGCCTGAAAGCCGCAAGCCCTGCTCATGAGTACTAGGCGGAGACACCCCAGCAGAGATCACATGTTGAAGACTGGGAGTCTGGAGCAGGACCTGGGAATGTGTTTCAACATTTTTCCCAAGTGGTCTCTCCAGCCTGTCTATCCATATGTCTTTGGTATGTTCAGCTGTACCACAAGTACTGCTTTCAACCATCAGCGAGTCCTCGTGCTCCATTGGCTGGACATCCTTCCTCGTCTTTGAAAGTGTGCATGCGCCCTGGTCACGCACCTGCATTTGCCCTCTTCCACAGTAAAAGCAGTATCCTCTCTCCTCTTCAGACCAGCTGTTGGTGTCTGGAACAAAATGACCCCCCATCTCCATCTGATCCACACATCTATCCTCAAACAACCCTGTATCCTCAGGTGCAGCATCAGTCTCACGCTCCTCCTGGTTAGAGCCTTGCTTGCCTTGTCCTTTGTCCTTCCCTGGAGGCCACTTGGCCTTGTTTTTACAACCGTCTCGTGACACAAGCAGCGTGTGCTTCAACTGTTTATCCCGAAGCCTCAGCACAGTGCTCCGTAGCCGGTTCTCCCTCCGCCTGGCTGCATGCAGCTGGTGTAAGGCCTTCTCCAAGCAATCAATAGCCTGGTCGTAACGTCTCCTCCACAGCAGGGGGCAGAGCTGAGCGTAGCTGTGCTCCTTTGACAGGTAGAAGCCTGGAGGAGGGGGCAGGCGCCTCATGTAGCATGATGGGGAGAGGGGGCGAAGCTCTGATGGTGGTGAAGGAGCGTGTTCTTGCTGGTAGAGCTGCTTCACCACTGATGGCCCTTGAGAAGATGCAGGCTTGTTTTCATGCAGCTCCTTGACTGCTGCCACTGACCTCTGAACTGTGGGCTCTTCTAAAGCCTGCCCCTGGTCTGTCTCCTGCTGAGTGTTCTCCTGATCACATGAGCAGGGGGTCTTCCTACTAAAAAACAGATGCAGTGACAAAAATTAGAGAGAGTTAATTATATAAAGTTTTTAGGAGCGATTATAGATCATAAACTGTCATGGACATACCATACACAAAATGTTCAAAAGGAAATATCAAAAACAATTGCAATATTGTATAAAGTACAATATATTTTGAACAAAAATGCATTATATTGATTGTACAGTTCTCTCATCACTCCATATTTAACATATGGAGTAGAAATTTGGGGAAATACATATAAATCTAGAACTACTCCAGCCTTTTTATTACAAAAAAAAGGTCATCAGATTAATTACACCTTCTCCATATAATTCCCCAACAAATCCTTTGTTTATTCAGTTTAAAACATTAAAATTTTATGACTTGGTAGACTTGTGTACTGCTAAACGTATTTATAAGGCAAAACAACAAACCCTCCCTCAGTCTTTGCAAGCTATGTTCAGCGTAAGGGAAAGTAATTATGACCTTAGAGCCGTGGTTCTCAAAGTGTGGGGCACACCCCACTAGTGGGGAATGAAGACATGACAGGTGGGACGCAATGAACGAAGAAAATTAGAAATGGGTCATTAATACAAGTAAGTTAACATAACATCAGTTCGAGGCCCGGGAGAAAAAAGTGGAACGATAGTGCAACAATAACGGTTTAACATCGGCATGCTAACTGCAGCACAACAATATAAGGAAACATTCACACAGAGGGCCAATAGTGTACGTAGTGGGCATAATAACGCAAATGGATAAATTTGTTACATGGACCACAAAAAAGTAGGCGATTCAGCGCAAGCAGACAAAGAAACGACAGGCAGTAGCCTTATCAACCAAAAAGCCATCTGAAAAGGAAATATGATGAAGCCTATCTTGAGCTTGGATTCACGGTGGGAATGGTGGGGGCAGAAGACAGACCCATGTGTGTCTTGTGTCTTAAGCCGCTGGCAGCAGACGGCACGAGAGCCAATAAATTAAGACATTTAGAGACAACACATCCCCAGTCACGTTAATAAGTGTAACTGTAGACATGGTGTCGATTATGCTGGATGAGACAAGTGCTGCAAAATTGAAAACTATCCCCCTGTCAAACGATACAGTTGCACTTATATTTTATCTGTTTTGAACTTGGTGTTATTTGATATGAAAGTAAATTTGAAATTTTAAAATTGGCCGATTTCGTTATTTTTTGACAAGTGGGGCTTGAAAATTCGCCCACCCTCTTAAGTGGGGAATGATAAAAAAATTTTGAGAACCACTGGGTTAGAGGGACATATATGTTTAACAAACCATATTGTAGAACTAAATTAAGTAGTAACTGCCCATCTAATAAAGGTGTTCAGCTGTGGAATAGTTTTCCTGATGAAATAAAGATGGCTACTTCGTTACCACAGTTTAAAATACTTTATAAAAGAATGGTAATAAAAAAATAGTCAATAATAATAATAATAATGAAAATAAAAATCATAAGGCATGTTCTTGTAAATATATATTCAGAATACGCAGTATTTTTTTTATATTATATTGTGACGACCTACGTCAGCTATTGGGGAGGGGTCTGGTGGCAGCGACATGATGCGTGGGGGGCATCATGGGAATTCAGCGACTAGTTCGGGGAACAGTTGTACAAGTGTTTTAATGTGTTCTAATGTGTTTTAATGTGTTCTGATGTGTTACCCTGTTATGTTTATCTTGATGACTTGTATGTGTTAACAATGTTTTGCTAGCTGGTTGGGTGCTGTGTTTCTGAACCGTAAGTCTAAGCTGTATGTGTAAAACTGACCCTGTTGTGAATGTGATGTGTGAGTTCGGTTCTGTGTTCTAAATAAATGACCAGAAAGACAGAGTGGCATGGTGGTCATTGTGAAGGACACGCCCAAGTGCTACCCAGAGTCGTGCGGTGTATGGGACCTGGAGTAGGCACTAAT